>NC_092402.1:5718583-5733583 GCF_030028105.1 Mobula birostris
CTGATCTCATCCCGTTCGAAGCGCCAGTGGCGTCACACTGTTTACTTTTTAACCGGTGTCGTACTTGTGCCTTATTATTTGTTACTTTATCTGTGGTAATATTACTTAATGTGTGTGGTGTGTGGGCATGTGGCCGAGTGGTTAAGGCATTGGACTAGCGACCTGAAGGTCGTGAGTTCGAGCCCCAGCCGAGGCAGCGTGTTGTGTCCTTTGAGCAAGGCACTTAACCACACATTGCTCTGCGACGACACCGGTGCCAAGCTGTATGGGTCCTAATGCCCTTCCCTTGGACAACATCGGTGGCGTGGAGAGGGGAGACTTGCAGCATGGGCAACTGCCGGTCTTCCGTACAACCTTGCCCAGGCCTGCGCCCTGGAGAGTGAGGACATTCCAGGCGCAGATCCACGGTCTCGCAAGACTAACGGATGCCTTACTAGTGAGCTATAGCGACTGTGTTGTTCAAGCTTACTGTCATCTGACTGTACATGTAGACAACCAAACGTCCGTCGGACCTACACAACGTACATCACACACACACACACAGCGCATAAACCAAAATATTATCACACCTAAGTTATTAAAATATAATTCAAGATGCATGCAGAGGTGAACAGTAAACAGCTCGCTGTCCCACTGACGAGACCCCGGTGGTGGCAGGGTCTTCATTGCTCTCACAGTGACGGGTTAACTTACCTAACCGGCTGGTCTTTGGACTGTAGGAGGAAACCGGAACACCCGGAGGAAACATACACACACACACACACACACACACACACACACACACACACACACACACACACACAGACACACACACACACACACACCACACACACAGACACACACACACACACCACACACACACACACACACACACACACACCCACACACACACAGAAAGAACGTACGAGCTCCTCAAGGGACCGTGGCGCCGGAATGGGGCTCGAAAAACCCGTGCCCGCAGATGTAGTGCTGTAACAGGGCCGCGGTAACCGCCGCACGACCCCGGCGCCCTGCGTTGTCATCACAACCCACCGCTGGGATAATCAGGGACTGGCCCCTACTGCAGACCTGGTGTGGGGCTAATTAAAGAGTGACCCAGACTAAGCGGATGGCTTCCTCCCCACCCCACACCCGCTGGAGTAACTAAGGACTCTATCTTCCTAGGCCATCCAGAGCTTGGGGTCGGGGGTGGGGTGACTTCTACCTTGCCAGAGACCTGGGTTTCTGCCTATAAGGAGTTTGTACAGAGCTGCGCGAAACTCTTGGACAAATATTGTTCGTCCATCGTCGTCGTCGGTGAAGACCTCGACACCATTGATTGTGTCGAGACTAGCGCGTAAATTGGATTTAAGTGAGGGAGAGTTGCGCAGCGTTAGCCTCACCCTCTCTTCCCAATTCCCATCTGGATCCAGTGACAAGACAGAGTCGAGACGGCTCGAGATGGAGATATATATATATACTGTATTATATATATACTGCATAGCCAGAGACACCGCACACCCCGGCCACTCCCTGTTTGACCCACCACCGTCCAGCAAAGGGTTCAGGGCACTAAAAGCCAGAACAAATAGACTGAGGAACGGCTTCCATCCCAGAGCTGTGGCCTCCATCACACCACTCTCACAGAACAATGACTGAAACTGTGAGCACACACACGCACACACGAGGTCTCAAGTACTTTGTGCATTACTGTGCTATTCTGGTGGTGCTGCAATTTATTTTCTGCTACTTATCTGTTTAATACTGTTTTTCTATTACTGTCTTGTTTTTATCTACCGCTTTATTTAATTGCCTGAGAGGAAGCCAAACAGAGTTTCATTGTAGCTATGTATAATGACAATAAAGATCATTCCATTCCATTCAATTCATGTGTGTGTATGTGTGTGTGTATGTATGTGTATATATATATATGTGTGTGTGTGTGTGTGTGTGTGTGTGTATATATATATATATATATATATATATATATATATATATATATATATATATATATATATATATATATAAAGCTAGGGTGCCGAAGAGTTTTGCACCGGGGTGGGACAGGTGACAGAGAAGGAGCGTCAGGGGCGGGGGGTGGGGTACAGACACACCCAGCCCTGAGACACCAGGCAAGGTCATTTTATCCCGAATAATTGGTTTATTGATCATTACAGAATGTCTCCCTGGTGCTTCCCGCACCCTCCCCTCTCCCTTCCCCTTTTCCCAGCCACGATCCCCCTCTTCCTGCCCAGCCCCCACTCCTCGCCACTCCCAGCACCCTTTTCCCCCGCCGGATTCACAACCTCACTCTCCGCTCCCCGTTGACAAATACGGTACTGTGTGTGCAAAACTCTCAGGCTCCCTAAGACTTGTGCCTAAGACTTTTGCACAGGACTGTATATACATATATTTAGACGGTTAAATTAAACAAGTAGTGCAAAAATAGAAATAAACAAGCAGTGAGGTGGTGTTCACGGGTTCAGTGTCCATTCAGAAATCTGATGGCAGAGGGGAAGGAGCTGTTCCTGAATCGCTGAGTGTGTGTCTTCAGGCTCCTGTACCTCCTCCCTGATGGCAGAGGGGAAGAAGCTGTTCCTGAATCATTGAGTGTGTGTCTTCAGGCTCCTGTACCTCCTCCCTGATGGCAGAGGGGAAGAAGCTGTTCCTGAATCGCTGAGTGTGTGTCTTCAGGCTCCTGTACCTCCTCCCTGATGGCAGAAGGGAAGAAGCTGTTCCTGAATCGTTGAGTGTGTGTCTTCAGGCTCCTGTACCTCCTTCCTGATGGCAGAGGGGAAGAAACTGTTCCTGAATCACTGAGTGTGTGTCTTCAGGCTCCTGTACCTCCTCCCTGATGGTAGCAATGGGAAGAGGGCACGCCCTGGGTGATGGGGGAGGGGGTTCCCAAATGATGGACGCCATTAAGAATCCTTGAAGATTCTCGATGGGCCGAATGGACAAATTCTGCTATTATGATTCATGGTCTAGTCGGTTAATTGGTTACATGGTTGTAATCGTCCAGCGCGGTCTTGATGGGTCAGAGCGGTCTGGTTCTGAGCTTTATCTCTAAATAATTCTTCTTCTTCTTCTGCCGCTCTTAACTCCTGGTGGAGTGGTCGGGGCGCCGTCATGACAAGCTTTGTACCAGCGTTATGGTGTGCTCATCATGCAGCGTGTCTTGGGCATCTGAAACCTGGTGGAGCCCATCCCTCTCCAGGTTAATTTATAATCCAGATAAATAGTATGCTTTAATTATCTCGATTATGTGTTGGTGCGAGGCCAAGTGGTGAAGTCGTCGGTCTAGTGATCTGAAGGTCGCTAGTTCGAGCCTCGGCTGAGGCAGCGTGTTGTGTCCTTGAGCAAGGCACTTAACCACACATTGCTCTGCGACGACACCGGTGCCAAGCTGTATGGGTCCTAGTGCCCTTCCCTTGGACAACATCGGTGTCGTGGAGAGGGGAGACTTGCAGCATGGACAACTGCCGGTCTTCCATACAACCTTGCCCAGGCCTGCGCCCTGGAAACCTTCCAAGAGCAAATCCATGGTCTCATGAGACTAACGGATGCCTGTATACACATACACACACACACACACACACACACACACACACACATACATATATGAACAGAATCGACGCATTTCTCCAACTCCTTTCCCAATGGGACAGTCTGGATTCTTTGTGCGAATTTCCCCCACCCCCCACCGTGATCCTCCGTGAACCGGCCACCGCTGCAAACCAACCTGTAACTTGGCAGTACCCCCTTCGCGGAGGGAGGAGATGATTTCTCTGACACGATCCGGTTCCCGAATACGGACTGTGCTCTTTTGCAGCTCCGGGATCTGCGGGGGAAAGACAAGAGCAGTCGGACAAGCTCGGGTTGTTTTCCTCTGGAGCGCCGGAGGCTGAGGGGAGATCTGATAGGGGTGTAACCCCCTCTCTCCCCTCCCCGCCCCCGGGAAAGGCTTCACTGCTAACGTAATGGTCTTTCTGTAGAAGCGGGGCCTGGGTTATGGTTAGGGATACCGGGTGCTTTGAAAAGTGAGCCATCTTCTTTCTCCCTTATTAGGGGAGGAGAGGGAGCCTGTGGTATGTCGAATACCGGGTGAACGGGTAGTCTTTGGGGTACTGCAAGTCCGTGTCTTTGCTGATGCTTTGCTGCACGCTTGAGTGCTCGGTGGGGGGGGGGGGTGCCAATGCTTTCTTTGCCAGTGGGAGGGGGGCTGTAGGGGTGATTGTTGCTCACTGCCGCTGACGCACAGGAGGGAAGGGAGCTGGGTTGGACGGGGGAGGACTTTGGGGTTCTAACATTTAACTGCCATTCACTCTTTGGGGGAACTCCTCTGTTTTCGAGGATGGTTGCGAAGAAAAGAAGAATTTCGGGGATGTGTATGGTACACATTTTTCTGACATTGAAACCTTTGACCCAATCAGGCAAGCGGAGTTTTCGTGTTGTGTGCCTGACACCGGAGTGAGCTAGGGTCCTTTGTTCGGAGGGAGATGGAGAGAGAGGACGCTGGAGAGAACCGGTCATAGGATTTGACCCGGTGGGGGTGGGGGGACTGTGACTTGATGGAGCCAGATGCCGGGGTCTCCGGGGTCTTCTGAGGATCGGCGAACATGTGTGACTTTTGGAAGAGCTGAGCTCCAACTTGCGCACATTTGACTGTTTATAATTACAATGGGCCCTTTTTGTCTACTTTTTTCTTCTTTCTTTTCTTTACTACCCTTTGAGTTCAGATTCATAAATATAATTCTTTTAATCGTATGCAGCGTGCTGTCTGTTGTTTCTTGGCACTGAGCTGTAATTTACACAACAGCCTCACGAACCAGAGTGTTAGGGGTGGGAGGGCTGTCCCAATCTCTCAGGTTTGGCGGGACCGGAGTGTCTATTCCCTAGACTTACACGGCCCAGGGAACTGGGGGAGGCATAGATAGAGTAGACAGACAGTATCTCTTCCTCAGAACATGTAACCTAGATTAGTGTTCCCCAACCTCTTTTAGCCTAACGCCCCTCTACAGCACCTTCATACTTGCCAACGCCTCTCTTAGGCACAGTGGACTCTCCGGTGCCCCCATAGTGTAAAAACATGTCTACCATATGCTACCATGAGAAAAATGTTTCTGCTTTAAAATTTTATTGTCTTTAACTGTAGCTTGCATGGTACCTGTGCGCTGTACAGCAGCTTGGACGTCAATGTGATCCCTTGAGCTTGAAGGTTTTTAGCAAGAGTTGAAATATCTGGTTCAGGTTGTGACAGCAAAAGCCTTAAATCCCCACGTGTAACAATGTCCAAGCGGTTGCTGTTTTTCGTGAGTCTGCGGTTCACTGCACTGAAGCCTCTTCCAACAGGGTAGGAGGATGGAAATGCAACGAAGAGCAGTTTGGCTCTTCTCCAAAGACGAGGGAACTTCATATGACATTGTGGCCACAAAGCACAAAAGGTGATATTTTTGCTTCTTCATCATTCTGAATTTCAATAACTTCTTCTTGCAAACTCTCTTCCTGTTCTTCCACCTTGCAAAGAAATAGGTTAATTACCCAAAAACGAGGAAATCTGCAGATGCTGGAATTTCTAGCAACACACATAAAAATTGCTGGTGAACACAGATGCTGCCTGGCCTGCTGCGTTCACCAGCAGTTTTTGTGTGTGTTGGTTAATTGCCCAATCCGGAATTGCAGATCGTTCAAATCCTTGAATCGATTCAGAATATCATTCGTCAGTGATTACATGTATAAGCAGCACTCTTGGAAATCACCGTCTGTGAAAGAGAGTGCCATGTTTTCTATGCAGGGAAACTGTGAGAACATTCTTCTCCCAATGTTTTGCTTATATATTTCCAATTTTCCAATAAAAGTTGTCTCTGCACTTTTTTGCCTGGATGAAATTGAAATCCTCACCCTGCAGTTTCATATTTAGAATGTTCACTTCGTTATACAGATCGGCTGGGTATGCCACATCCCCGCGTAGAAGTTCAATCTCCTTTCCCAAGCTCTTGTTGACTTAGAGCAAAAATTCAACCACAGTGTCAAAAAGATCAAAGGAACGTTTTAAGCAGTAGCCTTTTGACGGCCAACGCACTTCAGTATGAAGAAGCAAGCTTTCAAACACTTCAAAGTTATCTTGGCATAACTGGCGAAATAGGCTGCTATTTAAATGATGAGCTTTAATCTTATTGATAGCAGATATTAGAAGAGTCATGCTTAGAAAGCATTGCTGGCTCGTGTTTTTGGCTGCGGGATGTTGACGATGAATTGCAAACAGACTTGGGAATTCTTTTTTGTTTCCATAAATGCCACTAAACCAGCATATATGGTGCTCCATCCGTTGTACAAGAAATCATGTTCCTAATCGGAATACATTTATCCATAGTATACATTTTGAACTTGTCGTAGATTGATTCTCTGTTGATACCTGTTTTTAACTTTTTACAAAAGAGAATCTCTTCATAAACTTTTCCATTTTGATAACCCCTAAAACCCTCACTAATTTTTATAGATGCACCGTAGAAAGCATTCTACTGAAGTGCATCACAACCTGGTATGGAAGTTGTCCTGTCCAAGACCGGAAGAAGCTGCAGAAGATCGTGAACACGGCGCAGCACATCACACAAACCAATCTTCCATCCTTGGACTCTGTTTACACCGCACGCTGTCGGAGCAGTGCTGCCAGGATAATCAAGGACACGACCCACCCAGCCAACACACTTTTCGTCCCTCTTCCCTCCGGGAGAAGGCTCAGGAGCTTGAAGACTCGTACGGCCAGATTTGGGAACAGCTTCTTTCCAACTGTGATAAGACTGCTGAGCGGATCCTGACCCGGATCTGGGCCGTACCCTCCAAATATCCGGACCTGCCTCTCGGTTTTTTTGCACTACCTTACTTCCCATTTTTCTATTTTCTATTTATGATTTACAATTTAAATTTTAATATTTACTATCGATTTGTACTGCAGGGAGCGGGATGCGCAGAATCAAATATCGCTGTGATGATTGTACGTTCTAGTATCAATTGATTGGCGACAATAAAGTATAGAGTATAAACCCTCCATATGCTATCAGCGATACCTTATTGTCTCGCACAGCTGACTCATCCAGTTGTATCCCAGATCCTATTTTTTGTAGCTCTGTGCATAGTTGATGCTGAATGTCTTCACTCGTTTCGTCAATACGACGAGCTATAGAGTTATTACTGAGAGGAATTGATTTTCAAATACTGGTATCCATTTTGAGAACAGTGGTGAGCACTTTGGAAGCAGCAGAGATTATTAATCTTTCACCCGTTGTATGAGATTTTCCACACTTTGCTGTCGTTTTGGGAATGTTATAAGAAGCAATGAGACCACGATCAAGAACGGTTTAAAACCATACTCCAGGGTGTGACGCAGGATTAGAATTGAAGACTTCACCGCCGCCAGACTCACAGAATCGCACAGTACGTATTGATCTACCGTTAACGAGGCTAAATCAAAACAGGACGTTAACACAAACCAGGAATGCCCGTCGGATGTTGACGACGGCAGCGAGTTGACACAGGCGGTGTCACGCAAAGGACGAAGATGAAGATGATCACAACAGTGAAGATTACGTTGACAAGGATTCAGATTGGAATCTGACCTGATGACCCCGATGATGTACTTACCCTCCCTCCTTGTCACCGCTCCAATCGAGAGTGCCGACTTACCATAGGGATTGAAACATCAAGTCCCAGTACCCCGACTGAGCGTTAGTCGGGATGGAGCTGGTTTTTGGCAAGCTAACTTTATACTGTTCCACTTAGCGCGATTGACCAACCACGCAAGGTCTCACAGTCCCCAAACAAGGCTCTGGACCGCACGTATGAAGCCGAGGACGCTTTGAGCACGTCAAGAGGAATCCTCGGGGTCTGCAGGTTCACTGATTGGCTCTATTTCACTGTTTGGTTCCGGCCAGTACTCTATCGTTGTGTGACCTGTGTCCCGTAGGGCTGCAGAGGAAGTGGAGAGGGTGTGCTTGAAGTCCCAACTGTTAAACTGCATGAACTCGTACCGTGTCAAGGGGAGCGAGTGGCCACCCTGGCTGCTAATTTATGCATCCCCAATAACGTCTGTTTGGTTGGCAAGGTCGGACGAGATCGCCGAGTTTCGCACACGTTGCGACGACGAGTGCTCGCTGCCTGCAGAGCTGTGGTTCTTCCTCAGTTCGTCCTACTTAGTTTTGGAAATGCAGTTGGTCAGGTCTTGTGCCGCAAGTTAGGATGCCACTTACTGCCCCTCCCTCTCCCCCCACAAGAATCTTGATCACCCCCGACGAATTCCATTTCCCCTGAAGACCCCTTAGGACACGTAACCGCCTCCGCTGGGAATCACTGATTTAAGGTGAGAGGGGTTAATTTCAAAGGAGATGTGAGAGGCGCCCGCCTTGTAAAGAACGAGAAGGAGATGATGGCAAGACACTTCTGTTAGTAAAAAGTTTGCCAAGAGCGTCATGGTCGAAGACTATGATCGCACATGTCCCTACCACACAGCACATAACACAACATATATGGCACCGTATACAGCCCGGAGATTAATTTTCTTGCAGGCATATTCAAAAACTCCAATACCATAACAGATTCCATGAAGGACCGCACCAAAGGTACTTACAACCAGTGTACAAATACAACAAGAATGAAATAATAAGGAAAAATAAATAAGCAATAAATATTGAGAACATGAGATGAAGAGTCCTTGAAAGTGAATCCATAGATTGTGGGAACATTTCAGTGATGGGGTGAGTGAAGTTGAGTGATGTTATCTCATCTGGTTAAAGAGCCTAAGGGTTGAAGGGTAATAATTGTTCCTGAACCTGATGGTGTGGGACCTGAGGCTCCTGTACCTCCTTCCTGATGGTTGAGGGGTAATAACTGTTCCTGAAACTGGTGGTGTGGGTCCTGAGGCTCCTGTACCTCCTTCCTGATGGTTGAGGGGTAATAACTGTTCCTGAACCTGGTGGTGTGGGACCTGAGGCTCCTGTAGCTCCTTCCTGATGGTTGATGGGTAATAACTGTTCCTGAACCTGGTGGTGTGGGTCCTGAGGTTCCTGTAGCTCCTTACTGATGGTTGAGGGGTAATAACTGTTCCTGAACCTGGTGGTGTGGGACCTGAGGCTCCTGTACCTCCTTCCTGATGGTTGAGGGGTAATAACTGTTCCTGAACCTGGTGGTGTGGGTCCTGAGGCTCCTGTACCTCCTTCCTGATGGCTGAGGGGTAATAACTGTTCCTGAACCTGGTGGTGTGGGTCCTGAGGCTCCTGTACCTCCTTCCTGATGGTTGAGGGGTAATAACTGTTCCTGAACCTGGTGGTGTGGGACCTGAGGCTCCTGTACCTCCTTCCTGATGGTTGAGGGGTAATAACTGTTCCTGAACCTGGTGGTGCGGGACCTGAGGCTCCTGCACCTTCTTCCCATAGGCAGCAGTGAGAAGAGAGCATGTCCTGGATGGTGGGAGTGTGCCTAATAAATTGGCTATTGAGTGCATGGCACCACATACAACCCTGATATGCATTTCCTTGCATGCATTCACAACAGAACAATGAAGTAAAAAGAAACAATGAAAAACTATACACAAAGACAAACAATCATCGTACAAAAGAAGACAAATTGCAAAAGAAACAATTAATACAATAATAACACTCCCATGATCTAAGCAGACTAGGTGTTGACAGTGAAGCACCAAACGCCTGGCTCAGAGTTGGAGACCTCTGCCCAGAAACAGGAGAGTTCCTTCTAGCAATACAGGAGCAAGGTGGTTAACACAAGAAATTTTCAAAAATACATAATAAAAGACCAACAAATTCAAGATGACAAATGTAGAAAATGCCAAGAGAAACCAGAAACAATCCAACAGATTACAGGATCCTGTAGCAGTTTAACTCAATCTGATTACTTACAATCAAGTGGCAAACATTGTTCACCAAAAACTTGCTTTAAAATGCAAACTGACAAAAGAAATTATGTCTTGTTCAGTGACTCTTCGTGACCTCATGGCCCATAGGGTCCACAGGGTTTTCGTCGCAAGATACAGAAATTGCCAGGCCTTTCTTCTGCACAGATTCTGCTGCTGCCCAGGTTGGGACCCGGCTGGGTCTGAACTCAGGACCATCTACCTCGGAGTCCAGTGCTGATGCCACTACACCACCAGCCAGCCCAAGAGGAACCACACATTACTATAAGTACAAGCCTGATCTAGTTTTGAAGTCAGAGTCCCATAAATTATATTATGACTAATCTGTTATTACAGATCGGATGATGCATAATAACCATCCGGATATAATAATACAGGATAAACAAGCAAGAACAACTTATTTAACAGGTACAGCCATTCCAAACACACATAAATTACAGAAACCAGTACGTGAAAAACACTAGAAATATGCTGAATCAAAAGAGGAAATTGAAAGACTATGGAACGTGAACAGGGTATACATTGTCCTAATAATAATATCTACAACTGGTATCACCCCAAAATCACTACGCAGTAGAATTAAGCAATCAGGCCAACACAGCAATATCTATGTGAATCTTTAGAAAGCCACAATACTAAACACTACCAGAATAGTCTGAAAGTTCCTAGCAATTGAGAGATGAATGTGCTCGGCCATGCCCGTACCTCAGGCTTGACCAGCTCCAGCAGAGAGAGAGAGAGATAAATAAATAATTTTGAGAACATAAGTTTTAGAGTCTATGTGGATATATTATTATCATCCCCTCCCCGAACAAGAAGGCACAGCAACATCTCCACTTCTTAAGGAAATTGATGCAAGCGAGACTCCCTCCCCCTCCTCCATTCCCCCCACATCTTAAACTTAATTTTACAGGAGCACCATTGAGAAGTTGCATCTCCGTTTGGTATGGGAGCAACGGACCGGAAGTCCTTACAAAAGACTGTGAGAATGGCCGAGAGGATCATCAGGATCTCCCTACCATCCATCGGGGACATTTATCAGGAGCGCGGCGTACACAGGGCCCTTAGTATTCTCAAGGATCCCACCCATCCATCCAGCATCATCTTTGACTTTCTACCATCAGGCAGGAGACTCGGATGCGTAAAGACAGGAACAGTCAGGATGGGAAACAGTTTCTTCCCTCAGGCTATCAGGCTTCTGAACTTTCAGCCACATCACATAAGACCATAAGACAAAGGAGCAGAAGTTGGCCATTCGGCCCATTGAGTCTGCTCCACCATTTTATCATGAGCTGATCCATTCTCCCATTCAGTCCCACTCCCCCGCCTTCTCACCATAACATTTGATGCCCTGGCTACTCAGATACCTATCAATCTCTGCCTTAAATACACCCAATGACTTGGCCTCCACTGCTGCCCATGGCAACAAATTCCACAGATTCACCACCCTCTGGCTAAAAAAATTTCTTCGCATCTCTGTTCTGAAAGGGCGCCCTTCAATCCTTAAATCATGCCCTCTCGTACTGGACCCCCCTACCACAGGAAACAACTTTGCCACATCCACTCTGTCCATGTCTTTCAACATTCGAAATGTTTCTATGAGGTCCCCCCTCATTCCTCTCATTCCCGGAATCATTCTATTGAATCTTCTCTGAACCCTCTCCAACATCAGCACATCCCTTCTTAAATAAGGAGCCCAAAACTGCCCACAGTACTCCAAGTGAGGTCTCACCAGTGCCTTATAGAGCCTCAACATCACATCCCTGCTCCTATACTCTATTCCTCTAGAAATGAATGCCAACATTGCATTCACCTTCTTTACCACCGACTCAGCCTGGAGGTTAACCTTAAGGGTATCCTGCACGAGGACTCCCAAGTCCCATTGCATCTCAGAACTTTGAATTCTCTCCCCATTTAAATAATAGTCTGCCCATTTATTTCTTCTGCCAAAGTGCATAACCATACACTTTCCAACATTGTATTTCATTTGCCACTTCTTTGCCTATTCTCCCAATCTATCCAAATCTCTCTGCAGACTCTCTGTTTCCTCAGCACTACCGGCCCCTCCACCTATCTTTGTATCATCAGCAAACTTAGCCACAAAGCCATCTGTTCCATTATCCAAATTGTTGAAGTGCAACGTAAAAAGAAGTGCCCTAACACAGACCCCTGTGGAACACCACTGGTAACCGGCAGCCAACCAGAATAGGATCCCTTTATTCCTACTCTCTGTTTCCTGCCCATCAGCCAATGCTCTATCCACATATGTAACTTTTCTGTAATTCCATGAGCTCTTATCTTGTAAAGTAGCCTCATGTGTGGCACCTTGTCAAAGGCCTTCTGAAAATCCAAATATACAACATCCACTGCATCTCCCTTGTCTAGCCTGCTTGTAATTTCCTCAAAAAATTGCAATAGGTTTGTCAGGCAGGATTTTCCTTTACGGAAACCATGCTGAGTTCTGCCTATCTTGTCATATGCCTCCAGGTACTCTGTAACCTCATCCTTGACAATCGACTCCAACAACTTCCCAACCACCGATGTCAAGCTAGCTGGTCTATAATTTCCTTTTTGCTTCCTTGCCCCCTTTTTAAATAGCGGAGTGACATTTGCAATCTTCCAGACCTCCGGAACCATGGCAGAATCTATCGACTTTTGAAAGATCATTGCTAATGCCTCCGCAATCTCCACAGCTACTTCCTTCAGAACACGAGGGTGCATTCCATCTGGTCCAGGAGATTTATCTACCCTTAGACTATTCAGCTTCCTGAGTACTTTCTCTGTCGTAATTGTGACTGCGCATACTTCTCTTCCTTGCCACCCTTGAGTGTCCGGTATACTGCTGATGTCTTCCTCAGTGAAGACTGATGCAAAATACTCGTTCAGTTCCTCTGCCATCTCCTTATCTCCCGTTACAATTTCTCCAGCATCATTTTCTATCGGTCCTATATCCACTCTCACCTGTCTTTTACTCTTTATATACCTGAAAAAGCTTTTAGTATCCTCTTTGATATTATTTGCGAGCTTCTTTTCATAGTTTTTCTTTTCCCTCTTAATGATCTTCTTAGTTTCCTTTTGTAAGCTTTTAAAAACTTCCCAATCCTCTGTCTTCCCAGTAATTTTTGCTTCCTTGTTTGCCCTCTCCTTTGCTTTAACTTTGGCTTTGACTTCTCTTGTCCGCCACGGTTGCCTCCTTTTCCCATTTGAAAATTTCTTTTTTTTTTAATATATCTGTCTTGCACCTTCCTCACTTCTCGCATAAACCCCAGCCACTGCTGCTCTGCCGTCCTTCCCGCTAGTGTCCCTTTCCAGTCAACTTTGGCCAGTTCCTCTCTCATGCCACTGTAATTTCCTTTACTCCACTGAAATACCGACACATCAGATTTCGGCTTCTCTTTCTCAAATTTCATAGTGATATGATCATTGCCTCCTAAGGGTTCCTTCACCTCAATCTCTCTAATCACCTCCGGTTCATTACACAATACCCAATCCAGTACAGCCGATCCCCTAGTGGGCTCAACAACAAGCCGTTCTGAAAAGCCATCTCGCAGACATTCTACAAATTCTCTCTCTTGAGATCCAGTGCCGACCTGTTTTCCCAATCCACTCGCATGTTAAAATCCCCCACAATTATCATAACACTGCCCTTCTGACAAGCCTTTTCTATTTCCTGTTGTAATTTGTAGTCCACATCCCTGCAGCTGTTTGGAGGCCTGTAAATAACTGCCATCAGGGTCCTTTTACCCCTGCTATTCCTTAGCTCAACCCATAAAGATTCTGCACCTTCCGATCCTATATCACCTCTTTCTAATGATTTAATATAATTTCTTAACAATAAAGACATGCCTCCCCCTCTGCCTACCTTCCTATCCTTCTGATACACCGTGTATCCTTGGACGTTCAGCTCCCAGAGATATGCATCCTTTAGCCAGGTCTCAGTGATGGCCACAATATCATACCTGCCAATCTGTAGCTGTATGACAAGATCATCCACCTTATTCCTTATGCTGCGTGCATTTAAGTACAACACCTTAAGACCAGTATTTAGTACTTTTTGCTTTGATTGCACTGCAACTCATCCCAATAGCTGCAAATTTGCCCCATCACCTGCCTGTACTTCCTGACATTTTTACTGTTCACTATCTTAGATTTATTTGTTTTCCCCCTCCTTCGCTCTATCATTCCAGTTCCCATCCCCTTGCCAAATTAGTTTAAACCCTCCCTAACAGCTCTATTAAACTTTCCCGCCAGGATATTGGTCCCCTTCGGGTTCAGGTGTAACCCGTCCTTTTGGAACAGGTCATACTTCCCCCAGAAGAGATCCCAATGATCTAAGATCCTGAAGCCCTGCCCCCTACACCAGTCTCTCAGCCACGCATTCATCTGCCTGATCCTACTATTCTTGCCCTCGCTAGCACGTGGCACAGGTAGCAATCCCGAGATTACTACCCTGGAGGTCCTGCTTCTCAGCTTCCTTCCTAACTCCCAGAAATCTCTCTTCAGGACCTCCTCCCTTTTCCTATCTATGTCATCGGTACCAACATGTACCAAGACAACTGGCTGCTCGCCCTCTCCCTTCAGAATATTCTGGGCCCCATCCGAGACATCCCGTACCCTGGCACCTGGGAGGCAACACACCATGCGGGTATCTCTATCAGGCTCACAGAATCTCCTGTGTGTTCCCCATTCAAAAATATCACTGATTAATCTGTTCTGTACCTTACGATATTTAGTTTATGGACTTTAGTTTGTTGTTTATGTGTGATCCATCTTATTTTCATCCTTATTTTCTTAAGTTAGTGTGTGTTATGTGCTTTACGCCCTGGTCCAGAGAAACGTTGTCTCGTTTGACATGTATATAGTTAATAAACTTGACTTGACTTGATATAGTACCTTCAGATTCATTTTCTTGCAGATATTTACAGGAAAATAAAGAAATACAATAGAATTATACTACAATAGAAGATTGACTCTTAGGCTGGCATATAGATAAAAGAAATACAAGACTATGAGACATCGGAGCAGAATTAGGTCACCTGGAAGTGTCTGCAAGACCACACACTTCCTGACACTGTATCCCATCTGCCACTTCTCTGTCC
>NC_092402.1:5741083-5811083 GCF_030028105.1 Mobula birostris
GTCCTGAACATCGCCAGAGATGGAGGACCTGCATTGCTGCCCCAGACACTAGGGGCTGAGACTTTAACACAACACGCACCAGGCTCCCGGCTGCAAGCAACCAGATCTCGATCTCTGTCCCCAACTCTACAGAGGAGCCCACCTCCCCAGCGTTCTTTCGACCATTATGTTCCATGTCGTATGACATCATTATTATGTGCTGTGTCGTATGGCATCATCATTATGCACTGTGGGCGATCAGGGTCTTTCCACGGCCATGATTGTTCTTGGCAAAATTATCTACAGAAGTGGTTTGCCATCGCGTTCTTCTGGGCAGTGACTTTACAAGACGGGTGACCCCCAGCCATTATCAATACTCTTCAGAGATTGTCTGCCTGGCGTCGGTGGTCGCATCACCAGGACTTGTGATCTGCACCGGCTGCTCATACGACCGTCCACCACCTGCCCCCGTGGCTTCACATGACCCTGATCGGGGGGTGGGGGGGTTGCTACTCCTTGCCCAAGGCTAGCGGAGGGAACGAGTGGCCTTACTCAGAGACGCAGCTCTACCCCGCCCCCTGCTAGCGGCTCGTGCAAGGCTATCACAGCGCAGGGCACCCCGGAGTCCGGAGATCGGATCCGGCGCTCCGTCTGTGAAGACCTTGCACCCTTTCCCCCGCGCCCCGTCTGCGCCTCCTCCCGCTGTCGAGAGGCGCACCGGTGACAAGGTTTCGGCTCCAGATCATTTAATGCCTCTGCCAGCACACAAGCATAAGGGAGAGTGAAATAATTGCTACTCCAGGTCCGAAGCAGCACAAAAAAAAGCACAATATTAGTTTTTAAAAAACCACAATAAATATCAATGCACAATATACCTCATATACGTGGATTGTTTCTATGTCCATAAAGTGACGCTGTGGTCAAGTCGCTGCTGTAGATTGTCCTGTGATTCGGCCGGGGTTAAATAGGTGGGTTGCTGAGAGCTGCGACTCGTTGGACCGTAAAGTCCCATTCTGCCATGTGTCTCTGAGTAAATAACATTAACTCCTTCCCTCTCAGATCTGTAAATGGCTCCATTGAGTTTCCCCAGCCTGACCTTCCCCCCCCCCCCGCCGCCCCACACACATACACACACACACATTGGCCAAGGCAGGATGTTGGCGTCAGTCAGAGCACAATGGCTAATTATATCATAAGGTCAACTCTTGATTGCACAGAGAGTTGTTACACAATCACAGTCACAGAAACATGGAAAACCAACAGCACATTACAGGCCCTTCGGCCCGCAACCGACCGTGCAACCTACTGTAGAGACTGCCAAGAATTCCCCTAGCGCCAAGATCCCCCATTTATCTACTGGCACACAGTACACCATGGAATTTTTTGTTATGCAGCAGCAGTACAATGCATCACACAATAATTTTTTTAAAAACCGTAAATTACGGTAAGTATATATACATCAAAAAAATTTTAAACCAAATCATCATGCTGTGTTGCATGACAGCATCATTATGTGCCGTGATATATGACATCATCATTATGTGCCATGTCACTATGACGAGGGTGATCACGGTCTTTCCGCGGCCATGATTGTTCTTGGCAAATTTTTCTAACAGAAGTGGTTTGCCATCGCGTTCTTCTGGGCAGTGACTTTACAAGACGGGTGATCACAGCCATTATCAATACCCTTCAGAGATTGCCTGCCTGGCGTCAGTGGTCGCATCACTAGGACTTGTGATCTGCACCGGCTGCTCGTACGACCGTCCACCACCTGCTCCCACGGTTTCACCTGACCCTGATCAGGGGGGGCTAAGCAGGTGCCACACCTTGCCCAAGGGTGACCTGCAGGCTAGCGGAGGGAAGGGGCACCTCACACCTCCTTTGGTAGAGACGTATCTCCACACCAACACACTTTAAATAAGTAGTTCAAAAATTGAATCGAATTGACTTTATTTCCTACATCCTTCATATACACGAGGAGTAAAAATCTTTACGTTATGTCTCCGTCTAAATGTGCAATTTATAGTAATTTATAATAAATAGTATGTACAACAGGACAGTCAATATAACATAGAAATACAGTTGTAATCAGTCTGATGGCCTGGTGGAAGAAGCTGTCCCGGAGCCTGTTGGTTCTGGCTTTTATGCTGCGGTACCGTTTCCCGGATGGTAGCAGCTGGAACAGCTTGTGTTTGGGGTGACTCGGGACCCCAATGATCCTTCGGGCCCTCTTTACACACCTGTCTTTGTAAATGTCCTGAATAGTGGGAAGTTCACATCTACAGATGTGCTGGGCTGTCCGCACCACTCTCTGCAGAGCCCTGCGACTGAGGGAGGTACAGTTCCTGTACCAGACAGTGATGCAGCCAGTCAGGATGCTCTCAATTGTGCCCCCCTAGAAAGCTTTTAGGATTTGGGAGCCCACACCAAACTTCCTGAACCGTCTGAGGTGAAAGAGACGCTGTTGTAGTTTTGTCACCACCCAGCGGTACGTACAGACCACATGAGGTCCTCGGTGATGTTTATGCTGAGGAACTTAAAGCCTTCAGGCTCCTGTACCTCCTCCCTAATGGCAGAGGGGAAGAAGCTGTTCCTGAATCGTTGAGTGTGTGTCTTCAGGCTCCTGTACCTCCTCCCTAATGGCAGAGGGGAAGAAGCTGTTTCTGAATCGTTGAGTGTGTGTCTTCAGGCTCCTGTAGCTCCTTCCTGATGGCAGAGGGGAAGAAGCTGTTCCTGAATCGCTGAGTGTGTGTCTTCAGGCTCCTGTACCTCCTCCCTGATGGCAGAGGGGAAGAAGCTGTTCCTGAATCATTGAGTGTGTGTCTTCAGGCTCCTGTACCTCCTCCCTGATGGTAGCAATGAGGGCATGTCTGGGTGACAGGGGTCCTTAATGACGGACACCACCTTTTTGAGGCACCGCTGTTGAAGATGTCCTCGATGCTGGCGAGTCTGGTGCCCATGATGGAGCTGAGTTTACAACTTCCTGTGGTCTTTCCTGACCCTGTGCAGTGGCCCCTCCATACCAGACGGTCCGAATGCTCTCCACGGTCCACCTGCAGAAATTAGCGAGTTGGGTTCGGTGCCATACCACTTCTCCTCAAACTCCTGGTGAAATCTACCCACTGTCGAGCCTGCTGTGTGATTGCATCAGCACGTTAGGGCCAGGAGAAATCCTCAGGGCTCTTGGCACCCAGGATCTTGAAACTGCTCACCCTTTCTACAGCTAATCCCTCGACAAGGACTGGTGTGTGTGTGTGTGTATGTGTGTGTGTGTGTGTGTGTGTGTGTGTGTGTGTGTGTGTGTGTGTGTGTGTGTGTGTGTGTGTGTGTGTGCATGTCCTAATAATAACCAGAGATACATAGGCAGAGAGCTTTATCTGTCACTAATTCCTGCTTGGCAGGCGACAGGCAGCTATTAAAAGCTCTGGGACGAGAGGGAATAACTTTACTCGATAGGTCACAGATCCAATTCACTTCTCAGAACACCACAACTCAAGTTCTCACTATTTACTTTTTAAATTTATTATTATTACAGTTTTTCTCCTTTTTTTGGTATTTATTTATATTTACGCATTTTAGGGGCAGCTTCCTCCTCTCCTCCAGCAGGTTTCTGATCGGAGAACGAGCCCTCCTTCGCTCACAAAGTGCTGGAGGATCTCAGCAGGCCAGGCAGCATCGGAGGGAAAGGGAGCACAGCAGGCGTTTCCGGCCCAGACCCTTTGTGAGTCTGGACGAAGGGCCTCGCCTCCAAACGCCGACTCTTCCCGCCTTTCCGCAGATGCTGCCTGACCTGCTGAGTTCCTCCAGCACCTCGTGCGGCTTTCGCTTCGGATTCCCAGCGTCTGCGGATTTCCTGCTGTTTGTGACTCACGATTTTCTTGCTCTCATTTTTGCACTACTGTACTTATTTAATTTATTTTAAAAATATATTTATTACATTTATAAAATATTAGGCGATGCAATCCACTGCTGCCGCAAAACATCAAAATTAAACACAACGCACACACACACACACACACACACACACACATGCAGACACACACACACACACAAACACACACACAGAGAAACACACAAAGAAACACACTCACACAGAAACACACACAGACACACACAGAGAAACAGACAGAGAAACACACACAGAAACACACACAGACACGCACAGAGAGAAACACACACACACACACACACACCCACGCACAGAGAACACATGCACACACAGACACAGATACACACACAGAAGCACACACAGACACACACACCCACACACAGAAAGACACATACAGACACAGACACACAGAAAACACACACACACACACACACACACACACAGAAACACATGCACACACAGACAGATACACACACAGAAGCACACATAGACACACACACAGGCATACAGACACACGCACAAACAGAAACACGCAGACACACACACTGACACACACAGATACACACACTGACACACACACACACACACACACAACGCTGGAGGAACACAGCAGGTCAGGCAGCAACTTCGACGTACGCCAGCGATTTTAAACCTGATTCCGAGTTCCTTCTACAGACTGCAATTGCTCCTAATTCCAACGCCACAGCCGTCTCCGGTGTCAGCTCCCCCAGCCCCTCTTCCCCACCCGCCGGGAGCGGGAGCAATTCCCCTGAGACGCCGGACAGACCTTCCCGGCCTACGGGGGCGCGAACAGCAGCCTCGCCCGCTCGACCCAGAGAGCGGCAGAGGCCACCATCTCTTCCTCAGGTCGGGAACCCCAAAACAGGCGAGCAGAATCAGGCCATTCAGCCCATCGAGTCACGGCTGATTTATTATCCCTCTCAACCCCCATTCTCCTGCCTGCTCCCCGTAACCTTTGCCGTGAACTTAATCACTCTCCGTTTTAAGCAGATAAAGATTACTCTCTCCCCAACTTGCCCACGGTGCGGCTCTCCCTCGCTACAGATGGACGCTCCCTCCTGCGGTTCTCCCCACACCACCACCACCCCCAGCCTGGTACGGGGATGATTTCCCATGGGGTTTGGTTGGTGGATGGGGGATGTCTTTGAAGCGCATCGGAATTGCGGCGACGGTAACCGGATTAGTTGACCTTCAGAGGCTCCGCAATGGACGGTCCGCGCCGGGCCGGTGTCCGGTGTCGGGTGTCTGGAGACAGGAACGCACAGCTGCGGCCGGGGGTCGGGGTGGGACAGACACATACACACACACACACATCGCCCCACCCTCGGTAACGGACCCTGCCCCGGTCACCGTCCCCCGAACCTTAGGCACTCACCATCTTGTCGCTGCCCCGCACCGAAACGCTGCCGGTGCCGCCGCTGGCCGCGGGCTGCAGATCCGGGAGAGCGTCGCGGCGCTGGAGGGGGGTGGAGCGGTAAAGGGACAGCCGTGTCGCTCCCCATCCCTCCCCACCCCTCACCTCCCGGAGCCCCACCCCTCACCTTCTCGTGACACCTACCCCACCCCACTCCACCCCACCTCCCCGAGTCCCCACCCCGCACATCAGCGAGATCCCCACAACTCACCTCACCGGTATCTCACACCTAATCTCCCCTACACCCCCACCCCTCACCTCACTGGGACCCCACACCCCACCTCCCCGAATCCCCACCCCTCACCTTCTCGTGACACTTACCCCACCCCACCCCACCTCCCCGAGTCCCCACCCCACACCTCAGCGAGTCCACGACGCCGCACATCAGCGAGACCCCCACAACTCTCCTCACTGGTATCTCACACCTAATCTCCCCGACAACCCCACCCCTCACCTCACTGGGACCCCACACCCCACCCCACGTCCCCGTCCCCACCCCACACCTCAGCGAGCCCACGACCCCGCACATCAGCGAGAACCCCACAACTCACCTCACTGAGATCTCACGCTCACCTCCTCGAGTTCCCGATATCTCAAAGGCACCTCCAGTTTACATCCCTGGGACCCCCACAGTTCACATCCCCGAGACCCCAACACCTCACCCCCGACGAGACCCCACACCTCACCTCCCGAGACCCCCCACACCTTACCCCCACCAAGACCCCACACCTCAACCCCACCGAGACCCCACACCTCACCCCCCGAGACTCCCACACCTCATCACCCGGAGACCTCACACCTCACCCCCCCCCGAGATCCCCTACCTTACACCCCCGAGACCCCCACACCTCACCCCGTCGAGATCCCCCACACCTCACCCCCCCGAGACCGCCACACCTCATCACCCCCCCGAGACTACCACACCTCATCACCCCCCCGAGACTCCCACACCTCATCACCCCGAGACCCCACACCTCACCCCCCCGAGATCCCCTACCTCACACGAGACCCCCCACACCTCACTCCCCCTGAAACCCCCCCACACCTCACCCCACCGAGACCCCCTACCTCACCCCCGGAGACCCCCCACACCTCACCCCACCCGAGACCCCCTACCTCATCCCCCCTGAGACCCGCCACACCTCACCCCCCCCGAGACCCGCCACACGTCACCCCCCCGAGAGACGCCGCACCTCACCCCCCCGAGACCCGCCACACCTCACCCCCCGAGAACCCCCACACCTCACACCCCCGAGAGATGCTGCACCTCACCCTCCCGTGACCCGCCACACCTCACCCCCCAAGACCATCACACCTCACCCCCCCGAGACTCCCACACCTCATCATCCCGAGACCCCACACCTCACTCCCCGAGACCCCCTGCCTCACACCCCCGAGACCCCCTGCCTCACACCCCGAGACCCCCGTTACTAGTGTGAAGTTCTCCCACCCCCTTGATTAGTGTGTTCCCTCACCCCTGTCACTAGTGTGAAGTTCCCTCACCCCTGTCACTAGTGTAAAGTTCCCTCACCCCATCACTAGTGTAAAGTTCCCACACCCCCGTCACTAGTGTGAAGTTCTCCCACCCCTTGATTAGTGTGAATTTCCCCCACCCCATCACTAGTGTAAAGTTCCCTCACCCCCATCACTAGTGTGAAGTTCTCACACCCCCTTGATTAGTGTAAAGTTCCCTCACCCCATCACTAGTGTAAAGTTCCCACACCCCCTTCACTAGTGTGAAGTTCTCACACCCGTCACTAGTGGAAAGTCCCCACAACCCCGTCACTAGTGTGAAGTTCTCCCACCCCCTTGATTAGTGTGAATTTCCCTCACCCCCTTCACTAGTGTAAAGTTCCCACACCCCCATCACTAGTGTGAAGTTATCACACCCCCTTCACTAGTGTAAAGTTCCCTCACCCCATCATTAGTGTGAAGTTCCCTCACCCCCGTCACTAGTGTAATGCTCCCCATCCCTATCACTTGTGTAAAGTTACCTCACCCCCGTCACTAGTATGAAGTTCCCACACCCCCGTCACTAGTGTGAAATTCCCCCACGCCGTCACTAGTGTAAATTCCCCTCACCCCTGTCACTGGTGTAAAGTTCCCTCACCCCCATCACTCCTGTGACGTTCCCCACCACCCCCTTACCTGCCTGATGTTCCCCTACCCACCCCACCTCCTGAGTGATGGTGGGAATGGGCTTCACCGAGGTCGTGCCTGGGTGTGTGGCAAGTGGAATGAGCTGAGGTTGTGGGGAATTCGGGTTGATGCCCTGAGATGGCATCTGGGTGTGCAGTGGAGAACAGTCCGGCACCCCACCACTAATTCTCTCGACAAGCTAGGGACTCTGCTCCTGAGCTGATGATACCACAGGTGGAGTTTTTGATGCAGCCAGGTCCATCGGCTGACCCTGGCCACCTGGCTGACATTGGCCGTGGAGATTTGTAAATGGATGTAGATGTCCAAATCTGTTCTTTATCTCCAATAAAGCTTTGTCCTCAGCCTATCTTGGTCCCTGTCCCCTCCCCCTCCCCTCCCATTCCTTCCCATCCTCCCCATCTGGGCATGAGGCGTCGTTAGTGGCAACATTCTGGCTTCGGCTTCCAAAGTTTAGAGTAAACTTATCATCAAAATACTTATATGTCACCATCTCTGAGCCCTGAGATTCATTTTCATGTGGACATACTCCATAAATCCATAGTAGAATACTAACCACTGTATGCCATCTTGGTGAGGTCAGTTCTTCCATGGTGGTGAGGTCGATTCTTCCCGTGTCACTATTAGCCATGTTGCTGAGGGCAGTCTTTCAATCGTCCCTATCAGCCATGTTGGTGAGGGCAGCTCTTCCATGGTCACGTTCTGGCAGTCATTTTGATAAGGTCAATTCTTCCAATGCCACACTGCCATGTTGCTGAGGACAGTTCTTCCGAGGGCCTCTCTCCGTATTGGTGAGGTCAGTTCTTCCAATGTCACACTGCAACTGCCTTGTTGGTGAGGTTGGTTCTTCCATGGTCATTCTCTAGTAGCCATATTGGTGAGGTCAGTACTCTCACCGTCACTCTCTAGCAGCCATGTTGCTGAGGTTGGTTCTTGAATGGTCACCCCCACTCCAGCTGCCATCTTGGTGAGGTCCATTCTTCCATTGGGGCCCTCTGGCATTTCAGTTCTTTCATCTGCGCTCTCTGGCGGCCATGTGGACGAGGGAGTGACCCCGGTTGGCAGGGAAGGGACTGATGAGGTGCAGTGGTGGTGTCGACGCAGGGCTGACCCCCCCCCCACCCCACTGCTGGTGAATGGCCAGTCCACAGGGGGTGGATAGGGTCATGGTTGCCCTTTGACCTATGGGGTCACGGCGTGAACAATCAGAGATGGGAGCCAGGGTTTCGCTTCGACAATTTTATTGGGTTAAAGGTTTCCCCACAGATCGCCAAGTTCCCCCCCGACCCCTGCTGGGTCAGCCAATCAGAGGGCTCCGGCACCGGAGGGCAGGGTCGGGCTGGCCGACGCCCGTCCGGTGGCGCCAGGCGTCGCGACCCTCCCGCTGCCCTGCGTCCCGGGGGGTGAAGGGCCAACCCGGGCGGGAGGAGCCCCTGTCGGCTCGGGGTCTCCCTCCTGGTCGCCGAGCCTCGCGGACAGCCGGGGAGGGAGAGCCGGGGTGTCCTGGGTCCGGGCGCAGCGTTCCTCGAATGTCTCCTCCGGGACCGGCTCCACGCAGTGCTTGTGGGGGGGGGGGGGGGGGCGGAATGGCAGAGAATGAGAGTGAGGGCAGGAAAAGTGAAAAGACAACGCGGTGCTCCCTCCGTGCCACTCCCCCCACCCACTGTGCTGTGCCCCCTCACAGACCCTCTCTGTCCGCCCGTTCCTCACCGCGTCTCCCCCCCCCCAGTGCCGTGCCCCCTCACAGACCCTCTCTGTCCGCCTACCCCTGTCCGCCCGTTCCTCACCGCGTCTCCCCCCCAGTGCCGTGCCCCCTCACAGACCCTCTCTGTCCGCCTACCCCTGTCCGCCCGTTCCTCACCGCGTCTCCCCCCCAGTGCCGTGCCCCCTCACAGACCCTCTCTGTCCGCCCGTTCCTCACCGCGTCTCCCCCCCCCCAGTGCCGTGCCCCCTCACAGACCCTCTCTGTCCGCCTACCCCTGTCCGCCCGTTCCTCACCGCGTCTCCCCCCCAGTGCCGTGCCCCCTCACAGACCCTCTCTGTCCGCCTACCCCTGTCCGCCCGTTCCTCACCGCGTCTCCCCCCCAGTGCCGTGCCCCCTCACAGACCCTCTCTGTCCGCCCGTTCCTCACCGCGTCTCCCCCCCCCCAGTGCCGTGCCCCCTCACAGACCCTCTCTGTCCGCCTACCCCTGTCCGCCCGTTCCTCACCGCGTCTCCCCCCCAGTGCCGTGCCCCCTCACAGACCCTCTCTGTCCGCCTACCCCTGTCCGCCCGTTCCTCACCGCGTCTCCCCCCCAGTGCCGTGCCCCCTCACAGACCCTCTCTGTCCGCCCGTTCCTCACCGCGTCTCCCCCCCCCCAGTGCCGTGCCCCCTCACAGACCCTCTCTGTCCGCCTACCCCTGTCCGCCCGTTCCTCACCGCGTCTCCCCCCCAGTGCCGTGCCCCCTCACAGACCCTCTCTGTCCGCCCGTTCCTCACCGCGTCTCCCCCCCCCCAGTGCCGTGCCCCCTCACAGACCCTCTCTGTCCGCCTACCCCTGTCCGCCCGTTCCTCACCGCGTCTCCCCCCCAGTGCCGTGCCCCCTCACAGACCCTCTCTGTCCGCCCGTTCCTCACCGCGTCTCCCCCCCACTGTGCTGTGCCCCCTCACAGACCCTCTCTGTCCGCCTACCCCCGTCCGCCCGTTACACAGCGCGGCTCCCCCCCCCCTCACCCGTGACCCGCCATACCCCTCCTCCCCACCCCGCCCCCGTCCGCTCCTACCGGGAACGCCGCCTGCAGTCCGAATCCGTTGCTGGCTTTGTACAGCGGCGACGACTTCACCTGGTCGATCAGCCGGGCCGCGCCGGCGCTGTTCCGGGCCGTCAGGTTGGGCCGAGGCTGCGGGATGCGCTGGGGCATTTGCCAGGTCCCGAGGAAGGTTCCCCAGGGGTTCTCCTGAGGGGTGGGGGGCGGGAGACAAGTGGACATAGACACGGAGAGTGAGGCTCCCCAGAAAAGACCTGCCCCACTCACCCGGGTACAAATAGTGCACAGGAAGGGGCTGGGGGCGGGGGGACGAGATCGGGGACTCGACTGGAAGGGGAGCAGTCACTGTGAAATCCCTCGCCTGCCCTGGACCCGGCCTGATTGCGCAGAAAGCACGACAGTGCCTCTACTTCCCCGGCCATCTGAGCGGAATCGCCAGGTCATCGAAAATCTTGGCACATTTCTATAGCTGTATCTCTATAGTTGCATCTCAGCCTGGTGTGGGAACACCAATCCTTTGAGCGGAAAATCCTACTGAAAGGTAGTGGATTCAGCCCAGTACATCATGGGTAAAGCCCTCCCAACCATTGAGCACATCTGCATGAAACGTCGCCGTAGAAAAGCAGCGTCCCACCATCAAAGATCCTCACCACCCAGGCCATGCTGTCTTCTCACTGCTGCCATCAGGAAGAATGTACAAGAGCCTCAGGTCCCACACCACCAGGTTCAGGAACGGTTATTACCCCCTCAACCATCAGGAAGGAGGTACAGGAGCCTCAGGACCCACACCACCAGGTTCAGGAACAGTTATTACCCCTCAACCATCAGGAAGGAGGTACAGGAGCCTCAGGACCCACACCACCAAGTTCAGGAACAGTTATTACCCCTCAACCATCAGGATGGAGGTACAGGAGCCTCAGGACCCACACCACCAGGTTCAGGAACAGTTATTACCCCTCAACCATCAGGAAGGAGTTAAGGAGCCTCAGGTCCCACACCACCAGGTTCAGGAACAGTTATTACCCCTCAACCATCAGGCTCTTGAACAAAAGGGGCTAACTAAACTAATTTAAGGACCCTTTTATCTTGTTATTTCACGCTCGTTATTTATTGCTATTTATTTATTATCTGGATTTGCACAGCTTGTTTACAGTTTACAGTTCCTGCTTACAGTTTGCAGATCCTGTTTACAGTTATCGTTCTACAGATTTGCTGAGTATCTCGGGCTGAAGTTTACCTCGTCCGATAATAAACTTCTACTCTGGGTGAGACTCCGGGATGCTGTCAGCTCCTGCTACGAGAAAGCAGCCTCACAGATTTGGGAAGTGAGACAGGAGACGGCGATTATGAATAAGCACATTAACTGCTGTCTTTGTGTCTGGGGTGGGGCGGGGGAGGTGGTCTGTGAATGCCTGGTTGGAAAGTGGTGAGGCAGATACGATTGTACTTGTTTGAAGGTTGCTTGAACAGGTGTGGGGAAGGAAAAGAGGGATACAGGCTTAATTCAGGAGAATTAGACGAGGCGTTCCCAACCTGGCATTCACAGAGACCCCCCTCCCCCAGTTCATGGTAGGGGCCCATGGCCATGAAGAAAGGTGAGTGAAGACATCACAGTGGGCATGGGTGAGGTGGACAAACAAGAGTGGAAAGCGTGGGCAGTTTCAAGTGTCGATATCTCTGAGGATCTAACCGGCAGCCAACACACCGATGAAGCTACAAAGACAGCAGCCATGTTTCATTAGGAGTTTGAGGGGATTTGGTCTGTCACCAAAGACGCGTGGAATTTTCTTCAGATGCACCGCTGAGAGCGTTCTTAACGGCTGCATCATCGTCTGGGGTGGAGGGCGGGTGGGCGGGGAGGGGAGAGGGTGGGGAGGGGGGGCTACTGCACCGGATCAAAGTAAGCTGCAGAAAGTTGTAAACTCAGTCAGCTCCATCACGGGCACTAGCCTCCATAAAATCCAGGACGTCTCCAGGCAGCGATGACTCAGAAAGGCGGCGTCCATCATTAAGGACCCCCATCACCCAGGACGTGCCCTCTTCTCATTGCTACCATCAGGGAGGAGGTACAGGAGCCTGAAGACACACACTCAACGATTCAGGAACAGCTTCTTCCCCTCTGCCATCAGGGAGGAGGTACAGGAGCCTGAAGACACACACTCAGCGATTCAGGAACAGCTTCTTCCCCTCTGCCATCAGGGAGGAGGTACAGGAGCCTGAAGACACACACTCAGCGATTCAGGAACAGCTCCTTCCCCTCTGCCATCAGGGAGGAGGTACAGGAGCCTGAAGGCACACACTCAATGATTCAGGAACAGCTTCTTCCCCTCTGCCATCAGGGAGGAGGTACAGGAGCCTGAAGACACACACTCAACGATTCAGGAACAGCTCCTTGCCCTCTGCCATCAGGGAGGAGGTACAGGAGCCTGAAGACACACACTCAACGATTCAGGAACAGCTCCTTCCCCTCTGCCATCAGGGAGGAGGTACAGGAGCCTGAAGACACACACTCAACGATTTAGGAACAGCTTCTTCCCCTCTGCCATCAGGGAGGAGTATGACTTACTTAATTTAACTTTTTACATATATTTAGTGTAAAGGCTTTATTTTACAGTTTTTATGATTAAGTATTGCATGGAACCGCTGCCACAAAGACAACAAATTTCGCGACATATGGCGCTGATATTAATCCTGTTTCTGATAGACGTTCTCCCACCATCTCAAGTGCGTTGGCCGAGATTACGAGTACCTGCAGAATCTCTTCTGTGCTCCCAGAGCTTTGCTGCGCGCTCGTTACAGCCAGACTACGGGTTCTGGTCGCCGCGCAGTGGGAAGGGTGCAATTGCCCTGGAGATTCCTCGGGACGCCGCCTGGGATTGGAGTTTTACGGGGATAAAGACAGGCTGGGTGGGGCTGGTTTAGGTGTCTTTGTGCAGAGCAGATAAGGTGATTATCTTATTAGAGGTATGCAGCGTTGAGAGAATCGCAATCAGCTTTATTATCACCGGCATGTGACATGAAATTTGTTAACTCAGCAGCAAAATGCAATACATAATCTAGCAGAGAAAAATAATAATAAATAAATAAGTTACAGTATACGTATATTGAATAGATTTTAAATCATGCAAAAAACAGAAATAATATATTAAAAATTAGTGAGGTAGTGTTCATGGGTTCAATGTCCACTCAGAAATCGGATGGCAGAGGGGAAGAAGCTGTTCCTGAATCGCGGAGCGTGTGTCTTCAGGCTCCTGTACCTCCTCCTCCCTGATGGTAGTAGTGAGAAGAGGGCATGCCCTGGGTACTGGGGGTGTGAGGGGAATGGTTTTATTTTCATTGTTGAGTACATCTAAGGCTAGAAGGTGAAGGTGAGCTGAATTTAAACTTTCTCCACCAGAGGGAGAATGCACTGCCCGAGGGGGCCTCTACACGGTCCCACCACACAACCACGGGGCATGGTTTAGATACAAAGTGAAGCTCCCTCTACACTGTCCCATCACACACTCCCAGGACACAAGTTAAAGACAGAATGAAATTCCCTCTACACCGTCCCATCACACACTCCCATGACATGGACAGCACGGGTTAGATACAGAGTGAAGCTCCCTCTACACTGTCTCATCACACACTCCCAGGACACAAGTTAAAGACAGAGTGAAATTCCCTCTACGCTGTCCTATCACACACTCCCAGGGCAGGGACAGCCCGGGTCAGATACAGAGTGAAGCTCCCTCTACACCGTCCCATCACACACTCCCAGGACACGGTTTAGATACAAAGTGAGACTCCCTCTACACTGTCCCATCACACACTTCCAGGATACGGGTCAGACACAGAGTGAAACTCCCTCTACACTGTCCCATCACACACTTCCAGGATACAGATACAGAGAGCAGCTCCGTCTATCTACACTGACCCATCACACATACATACATTTTCTCTCCCCCTCCCTCCCCCCGCCCCCCATTTCTCACCTTCGATCGGGGAACGCCTGGCTTCAGATATCCTTTATCGTTTGCAATGAAGAAGCTCGACCCTTCTCGAAATTTAGGTTTCTGAACGGGAAAGCAAAGGCAGTGGTGGTCACTGGCAGGGGAGCTAACCCGAGAGCCATCAGCATGAGTCTCCCCCGGCCCGGAACTCCGGGCGATGTGCTCAGCCTCCGCGCCCTCTGGGCAGCTTGTGATCGTCACTCCCCTGGAGTTTAGCCTTGGTCCTGGAGTAAGGACCAAACCAGCCTTTCCCCTTTCCCCAAACAACAGGAATTCTGCAGATGCTGGAAATTCAAGCAACACACATAAAAGTTGCTGGTGAACGCAACAGGCCAGTCAGCATCTCTAGGAAGAGGTGCAGTCGACGCTTCAGGCCGAGACCCAGACGAAGGGTCTGAAACGTCGACTGCACCTCTTGCTAGAGATGCTGCCTGGCCTGCTGCGTTCACCAGCTACTTTTATGTGTTTTGTTTCCCCTTTCCCCACCTGTTTCCAGCAGCCAGACCTTGAGGTTCAGCTCACCCCTCCCACCCACCCCCCCACCTTTGCCCCTCGTCGCTCACTGCCCCCCCCCACCCTCGCGGCCACCCTCCCCCCTTACCTTCGAAGTCTGATCGCGGGTCTTGGGGACGGTCCAGCTGCTCATCCGGCTGCTGTTGAAGGCTCCTTCGTACTGCGGAGACGGGAGAGCAGGGGGGTGAAACGAGACAGTGACCCCCTCCCACACACACACACACACTCCGCGCACCTCCCCCCGCCCCGGCCACGGACCCCCTTGGCCCCCAGCCCGCCTGGTCCACCCACACACTCACCTGGTTGGCGTGGTAGCTGTACGCCATCGTGGGGGGGTGGGGGGAGTGAGAGGCCGATGTGCGGGTCAAACCGATCAAGTCAATCCACCTCCCTCACTCCCTTCCCTTCTCTCTCTCTTTCTCTACCCCTCTCTCCCACCCTCACTCTCTTCCCCAATTTCTCTGCCCTTCTGTCCTCTTCCCTCTTCCCTCCTCTCTCTCCTCTCTCTAACCCTCTCCCTCTCACCTCACTTTCTCTCTACCCTCTCCTATCACTCTCTCTCACCCGACTCTCTCTAATCTGCTCTTTCTCTTTTACTCTGTTTCACTCTCTCTCCCTAACCCTCACCCTCTCAGTCTCTCTCTCTCACCACACTTGCTCTATCCCTCTTTCTCTCTCTCTCTCTCTCTCTCTCTCCCCCCCTCTCTCCCTCTCTCTATCTCTCCACCTCTCTCTTTATTTGGAATTGTTTACATCACGTCGCCCGGCAACGGCACGCCGTCTCCCGGCAACAATAAAGCAGTTCACACAGGACATTTCCAACAGGCAGTGACAGAGACGGGCTGCGAGGGGGGGGGGTGGTGAAGAGAGACAGTGACGGGGTGGGGGGTGAGGACAGTGACGGGGTGGGAGGTGAGGACAGTGACGGGGTGGGGGTTGAAGAGAGACAGTGACGGGGTGGGGGGTGAGACAGTCACGGGGTGGGGGGTGAGACAGTCACGGGGTGAGAGTTGAGACAGTGATGGGGTGGGGGCTGAGACAGTGACGGGGTGGGGGGAATAGAGACAGTGACGGGCTGGGGGGGGTGAGACAGTGACGGGGTGGGGAGTGAAGAGAGACAGTGACGGGGTGGGGGGTAAAGAGAGACAGTGACAGGGTGGGGGTGTGAAGAGAGACAGTGACGGGGTGGGAGGGTGAGACAGTGATGGGGTGGGGGGAATAGAGACAGTGACGGGCTGGGGGGGTGAGACAGTGACGGGCTGGGGGGTGAAGAGAGACAGTGACGGGGTGGGGGTGAGACAGTGACGGGGTGAGAGTTGAGACAGTGACGGGGTGGGAGGTGAGGACAGTGACGGGGTGGGAGGTGAGGACAGTGACGGGGTGGGGGTTGAAGAGAGACAGTGACGGGGTGGGGGTTGAAGAGAGACAGTGACGGGGTGGGGGTTTAGACAGTCACGGGGTGGGGGGTGAGACAGTCACGGGGTGGGGGCTGAGACAGTGACGGGGTGGGGGCTGAGACAGTGACGGGGTGGGGGGAATAGAGACAGTGACGGGCTGGGGGGGTGAGACAGTCACGGGGTGGGGAGTGAAGAGAGACAGTGACGGGGTGGGGGGTAAAGAGAGACAGTGACAGGGTGGGGGTGTGAAGAGAGACAGTGACGGGGTGGGAGGGTGAGACAGTGATGGGGTGGGGGGAATAGAGACAGTGACGGGCTGGGGGGGTGAGACAGTGACGGGCTGGGGGGTGAAGAGAGACAGTGACGGGGTGGGGGGTAAAGAGAGACAGTGACAGGGTGGGGGGTAAAGAGAGACAGTGACAGGGTGAGGGTGTGAAGAGAGACAGTGACGGAGTGGGGGGAGAGACAGTGATGGGGTGGGTGGAGAGACAGTGACAGGGTGGGTGGAGAGACAGTGACAGGTTGGGGGTGAGACAGTGACAGGTTGGGGGTGAGACAGTGACATGGTGGGGGGGTGAGACAGTGACGGGGTGAGGGGTGAGACATTGACGGGGAGAGGGGGTGAAGAGGCAGTGACGGGGTGAGGGGTGAGATAGTGACGGTGTGGGGGGGTGAAGAGAGATGGTGACAGGGTGGGGGGTGAGATAGTGACGGTGTGGGGGGGTGAAGAGAGACGGTGTGGGGGGGATAAAGAGAGATGGTGGGAGGGAGTAGTTGTAACAGTGACATTTTTAACATGGAAATATAGATATTCTACAGCACAATACAGGCCCTTCGGCCCACAAAGCTGTGCCGAACATGTCCTTACCTTAGAACTACCTAGGCTTGCCCATAGCCCTCTATTTTTCTAAGCTCCATGTACCTATCCAGGAGACTCTTATAAGACCCTATCATTTCCACCTTCACCACCGTCGCCGGCAGCCCATTCCACATGCTCCCCACTCTCTGTGTGAAAAACTTCCCCCTGTCATCTCCTCTGTACCTACTTTCCAGCACCTGAAAACTAAGCCCTCTCGTGCTAGCCATTTCAGCCCTGGGAAAAAGCCTCTGACTATCCACAAGATCAATGTCTCTCATCATCTTGTACACCTCAATCAGGTCACCTCTCATCCTCTGTTGCTCCAAGGAGAAAAGGCCAAGTTCACTCAACCTATTCTCATAAGGTATGCTCCCCAATCCACGCAGCATCCTTGTAAATCTCCTCTGCACCCTTTCTATGGTTTCCACATCCTTCCTGTAGTGAAGCAACCAGAACTGAATACAGTACTCCAAGTGGGGTCTGACCGGGGTCCTATGTAGCTGCAACAATACCTCTCAACTCTTAAACTCAATCCCACGATTGATGAGGGCCAATGCACCGTATGCCTTCTTAACCACAGAGTCAACCTGCACAGCAGCTTTGAGTGTCCTATGGACTCGGACCCCAAGATCCCTCTGATCTTCCACATTGCCAAGAGTCTTACCATTCATGCTATATTCTGCCATCATATTTGACCTACCAAAATGAACCACCTCACACTTATCTAGGTTGAACTCCATCTGCCACTTCTCAGCCCAGTTTTGCATCCTATCAATGTCCCACTGTAACTACTGACTGCCCTCTACACTATCCACAACACACCCAACCTTTGTGTCATCAGCAAATTTACTAACCCATCCCTCCACTTCCGCATCCAGGTCATTTATAAAAATCACAAAGAGTAGGGGTCCCAGAACAGATCCCTGAGGCACACCACTGGTCACCGGCCTCGATGCCAAATATGACCTGTCTACAACCACTCTTTGTCTTTTGTGGGCAAGCCAGTTCTGATCCACAAAGCAATGTCCCCTTGGCTCCCATGGCTCCTTACTTTCTCAATAAGCCTTGCATGGGGTACCTTATCAAATGCCTTGCTGAAATCCATGTATACTACATCTATGGCTCTACCTTCATCAATGTGTTTAGTCACATCCTCAAAAAAATCAATCGGGCTCATAAGGCACGACCTGCCTTTGACAAAGCCATGCTGACTATTCCCAATCATATTATGTCTCTCTCCAAATGTTCATAAATCCTGCCTCTCAGGATCTTCTCCATCAACTTACCAACCACTGAAGTAAGATTCACTGGTTTATAATTTCCTGGGCTATCTCTACTCCCTTTCTTGAATAAGGGAACAACATCCACAAACCTCCAATCCTCCAGAACTTCTCCCGTCCTCAGTGATGATGCAAAGATCATCGCCAGAGGCTCAGCAATCTCCTCTCTCACCTCCCACAGTAGCCTGGGGTACATCTCATCCGGTCCCAGTGACTTATCCAACTTGATGCTTTCCAAAAGCTCCAGCACATCCTCTTCCTTAATATCTACACGCTCAAGCTTTTCAGTCCACTGCAAGTCATCCCTACAATCGCCAAAATCCTTTTCCGTAGTGAATACTTTTATACTTTATACTTTATTGTACCAAACAATTGATACTAGAGCGTACAATCATCACAGCGATATTTGATTCTGCACTTCGCGCTCCCTGGAGTACAAATCAATAGTTAATAGTAAAAATTTAAATTATAAATCATGAATAGAAAATAGAGAAGGGAAAGTAAGGTAGTGCAAAAAACCGAGAGGCAGGTCCGGATACTTGGAGGGTACGGCCCAGATCCGGGTCAGCATCCGTTCAGCAGTCTTATCACAGTTGGAAAGAAGCTGTTCCCAAATCTGGCCGTACGAGTCTTCAAGCTCCTGAGTCTTCTCCTGGAGGGAAGAGGGACGAAAAGTGTGTTGGCTGGGTGGGTCGTGCCCTTGATTATCCTGGCAGCACTGCTCCGACAGCATGCAGTGTAAAGTGAGTCCACGGACGGAAGATTGGTTTGTGTGACGTGCTGCACCGTGTTCACGATCTTCTGCAGCTTCTTCTGGTCTTGGACAGGACAACTTCCATACCAGGTTATGATGCACCCTGGAAGAATGCTTTCTATGATGCATCTATAAAAATTAGTGAGGGTTTTAGGGGACAGGCCAAATTTCTTTAGCTTTCTCAGGAAGTAAAGGTGCTGGTGGGCCTTCTTGGCAGTGGACTGTGCTTGGTTGGACCAAGTCAGGTCATTTGTGATATTGACCCCAAGGAACTTAAAGCTTTTGACCTGTTCCACTTGCACACCACCAATGTAGATGGGGTCGTGCGTTCCGCTACTCCTTTTGAAGTCAATAACCAATTCCTTCGTCTTGCTGATGTTGCGGGATAGGTTATTGTCTTCGCACCATGCCACCAGGTTCTTAATTTCTTCTCTGTACTCAAACTCATCATTACCCGAGATACGGCCTAAAATTGTTGTGTCATCAGCAAACTTATATATTTGGTTTGATGGAAACTTGGCTACACAATCATGGGTGTACAGTGAGTACAGCAGGGGGCTGAGTACACAGCCTTGTGGGGCACCGGTGCTCAGAGTGATTGTAGAGGAGAGCTTGTCCCCTATTTTTACAGCCCAGGTCCTGTCTGTGAGGAAGTTGAAGATCCAGCTGCAGATCTGAGTGCTGAGGCCCAGGTTCCGGAGCTTAGGAATCAGTTTATTTGGAATGATGGTATTAAAGGCAGAGCTGTAGTCAGTGAAAAGGAGCCTTACGTATGCGTCTTTATTCTCCAGGTGTTCTGAGGAGGAATGTAGGGCCAGGGAGATGGCATCTGCCGTTGACCTGTTGCTCCGGTAGGCGAATTGCAAAGCGTCGAGGTTGACCGGTAGGCTGTGGTTGATGTGTGCCATAACCAATCGCTGGAAGCACTTCATAGCAATTGATGTCAGAGCCACAGGTCGATAGTCATTCAGGCATGCCACCTTGCTCTTCTTCGGCAAGGTACTCATTAAGTACCTCTGCTATCTCCTCCAGTTCCATACACACTTCTCCACTGTCACACTCGATTGGTCCTATTCTCTCACGTCTTATCCTCTTGCTCTTCACATACTTGTAGAATGCCTTGGGGTTTTCCTTAATCCTGTCCAGCAAGGCCTTCTCATGGCCCCTTCTGGCTCTCCTAATTTCTTTCTCAAGCTCCTTCCTGTTAGTCTTATAATCTTCTAGATCACTATCATTACCTAGTTTCTTGAACCTTTTGTAAGCTCTTCTTTTCTTCTTGACGAGATTTACAACGGCCTTGGTTCACCACGGTTCCTGTACCCTACCATCCTTCCCCTGTCTCATTGGAACGTATCTACACAGAACCCCACACAAATATCCCCTGAACATTTGCCATATTTCTTCCATACGTTTCCCTGAGAACACCTGTTTCCAGTTTATGCTTCCAAGTTCCTGCCTGATAGCCTCATATTTCCCCGTACTCCAATTAAACGCTTTCCTAGCTTGCCTGTTCCTATCCCTCTCCAATGCTCTGGTAAAGGAGATAAAATTGTGACCACTATCTCCAAAATGCTCTCCCGCTGAGAGACCTGACACCCGACCAGGTTCATTTCCCAATACCAGATCAAGTACAGCCTCTCCTCTTGTAGGCTTATCTACATATTGTGTCAGAAAACCTTCCTGAACACACCTAACAAACTCCACCCCATCTAAACCCCTCACACCAGAGAAATGCCAATGAATACTTGGGAAATTAAACTCTCCCACCACAACAACCATGTTATTACTACTCCTTTCCAGAATTTCTCTCCCTATCTGCTCCTCGATCTCTGTTACTATTGGGTGGTCTATTAAAAACACCCAGTAGAGTTATTGACCCCTTCTTTTTCCTAACCTCCACCCACAGAGACTCCGTAGACAACCCCTCCATGACTTGCTCCTTTTCTGCAGCCGTGACACTATCTCTGATCAACAGCGCCACACCCCCACCTCTTTTGCCTCCCTCCCTGTCCTTTCTGAAACATCTAAAGCCTGGCACTTGAAGTAGCCATTCCTGCCCCTGAACCAGCCATAATAGACAATAGGTGCAGGAGTAGGCTATTCAGTGCTTCGAGCCAGCACCGCCATTCACTGTGACATTGGCTGATCATCCACAATCAGTACCCTTTTCCTGCCTTCTCCCCATATCCCTTAACTCCACTATCTTTAAGAGCTCTACCTAACTTTTTCTTGAGAGAATCCAGAGAATTGGCCTCCACTGCCTTCTGGGGCAGAGCATTTCACAGAACCACAACCCTCTGTGTGAAAAAGTTTTTCCTCAACTCCATTCTAAATGGCCTACCCCCTATTCTTAAACTGTGGCCTCTGGTTCTGGACTCCCCCAACATTGGGAACATGTTTCCTGCCTCTAGCGTGTCCAATCCCTTAATAATCTTATATGTTTCAATCAGATCCCCTCTCATCCTTCTAAATTCCAGTGTATACAAGCCCAGTCGCTCCAATCTTTCAACATATGACAGTCCCACCATCCCGGGAATTAACCTTGTGAACCTACGCTGCACTCTCTCAATAGCAAGAATGTCCTTCCTCAAATTTAGAGACCAAAACTGCACACAATGCTCCAGCTGGGGTCTCACCAGGGCCCTGTACAACTGCAGAAGGACCTCTTTGCTCCTATACTCAACTCCTGTTGTTATGAAGGCCAACATGCCATTAGCCTTCTTCACTGCCTGCCGTACCTGCATGCTTACTTTCAGTGACTGATGAACAAGGACACCTGGATCTCGTTGTACTTCCCCTTTTCCTAACTTGACACCATTCAGATAGTAATCTGCCTTCCTGTTCTTGCCACCAAAGTGGATAACCTCACACTTATCCAAATTAAACTGCATCTGCTATGCATCTGCTCACTCACCCAACCTGTCCAAGTCACCCTGCATTCTCATAACATCCTCCTCACATTTCGTACTGTCACCCAGCTTTGTGTCATTGGCAAATTTGCTAATGTTACTTTTAATCCCTTCATCTAAATCATTAATGTATATTGTAAATAGCTGTAGTCCCAGCACCGAACCCTGCGGTACCCCACTAGTCACCACCTGCCATTCTGAAAAAGACCCATTAATCACTACTCTTTGTTTTCTGTCAGCCAACCAATTTTCTATCCATGTCAGCACCCTACCCCCAATACCATGTGTTCTAATTTTGCCCATTAATCTCCTAAGTGGGATCTTATGAAAGGCTTTCTGAAAGCCAAGGTACACTACATCCACTGGCTTTCCCATGTCCATTTTCATATTTACATCCTCAAAAAATTCCAGAAGATTAGTCAAGCATGATTTCCCCTTCGTAAATCCAGCTGACCCGGACCTAACCTGCTACTGCCATCCAAATGTGCCGCTATTTTATCCTTTATAATTGACTCCAGCATCTTCCCCACCACTGATGTCAGACTAACTGGTCTATAATTGCCTGTTTTCTCTCTCCCTCCTTTCTTAAAAAGTGGGCTAACATTAGCTACCCTCCAATCCACAGGAACTGATCCTGAATCTATAGAACATTGGAAAATAATTACCAATGTGTCCACGATTTCTAGAGCCACGTCATTAAGTATCCTGGGATGCAGACCATCAGGCCCTGGGGATTTATCAGCCCTCAGTCCCATCAGTTTACCCAACACCATTTTCTGCCTAATGCAAATTTTCTTTGGTTCCTCCATTACCCTAGGTCCTTTGGCCACTATTACACCCGGAGTTTGTTTGCGTCTTCCCTAGTGAACACAGATTAAAAGTACCTGTTCAGCTCGTCTGCCATTTCCTTGTTCCCCATAACAATTTCACCCATTTCTGTCTTCAAGGGCCCAACTTTGGTCTTAACTAATTTTTTTCCTCTTCACATACCTAAAGCAGCTTTTACTATCCTCCTTTATATTCTTGGCTAGTTTACCTTCATACCTCATCTTCCCCCCCCCCCCCCCCCCGCCGTATTGCCTTTTTAGATATCCTCTGTTGCTCCTTAAAAGTGTCATACGGCCATGGCTAGGAACGAACCCAAGTGCAAGACACAGACACTGAAGTACTAGGGACAGGACTAGGATACAGGGCAATGGCAAGGACATGGACAGGAAAACCGGAAACCTGGAACAGGACTGGACAAAAGAGCTAGGAGCCCAGGCTTGGACTCCGAGCCAGAGACTGGACAAGGACTCAGTACCTGGGTCTTGCCTCTGGCTCGGACCCCAGAAGCTGGCGAGGACGAGGCTTGGCAGGCAGGCAGGATGAGGCTGGAGTCTTCAGGCTTGAAGCTAGAGGCTAGAGACTTGGCTTGGCTTGGCAAGAGGCTGGAGGCAGGAGACTTGAGGCAAGGCGAGGCTGGAGGCTGGAGGCAGGAGACTTGAGGCAGGAGACTTGAGGTGAGGCTGGAGGCTGGAGGCAGGAGACTTGAGGTGAGGCTGGAGGCTGGAGGCAGGAGACTTGAGGTGAGGCAAGGCTGCAGGCAGGAGACTTGAGGCGAGGCTTGGCTCCTCCTGGGCAGGGTGCGGATCACCTGGGCAGGGCGCGGATCACCTGGCCAGGGCGCAGATACTCCTGGGCAGGGCGCGGATACTCCTGGGCAGGGCGCGGATCACCAGCCAACAGAGGCAAGGGACAGGAACAGACAGAACCAACCCCAGGTAACGGCAAGACAGCCTGGCTTACCTGGGCGGAGGCAGGGGACAGGTAGGGAGCTAGGTACAGGGTGACCCCAGGACAAGACTGCAGGCGAGGTGAAGTGAGAGTTACCAGCAAGACAAGGCAACACTTCAGGCAAAGCAAGGCGAGGCAAGAGTTACCGGCAAGGCTTCAGGCAAGGAATCAAAAGGCAGAGGAAGGGATACAAGGAGTAAGGACAAGAACAATCCAGCAGCCACGACCTGGTCTCTGAAGGTATTTATGCAGCCAGCCCCAACGACCATCAGCTGCCTCAATTAGCTCAACAAGAACAGAAACAGGGTAGATAGGAAAACCTGGAGCAAGGGTCGATGGAACAGACCGTGAACCGGAATACGAATTCCACGGACTGGACCATGACAAAAAGTTTCCAAATCCTCTGGCTTCCTGCTCGTCCTTGCTATGTTATACACCCTCTCTTTTATTTTTATACTGTCCTTGACTTCCCTTGTCATCCACGGTCGCCCCTTACTCCCCTTAGAATCTTTCTTCCTCTTTGGAATGAACTGATCCTGCACCTTTTGTATTATTCCCAGAAACACCTGCCATTGTTGTTCCACTGTCATCCCTGCTAGGGTATCTTTCCAGTCAACTTTGGCCAGCTCCTCCCTCATGTGTCCATAGTCCCCTTTGTTCAACTGTAACACTGACACTTCCGATTTTCCCTTCTCCCTCTCAAATTGTAGATTAAAACTTATCATATTATGGTCACTACCTCCTAATGGCTCCTTTACCTTGAGTTCCCTTATCAAATCTGGCTCATTACACAACACTAAGTCCAGAATTGCCTTCTCCCTGGTAGGCTCTAATACAAGCTGCTCTAAGAATCCATCTCTGAGGCATTCCACAAACTTCCTTTCTTGGGGTCCAGTACCAACCTGATTTTCCCAGTCTACCTGCATGTTGAAATCCCCCATAACAACCGTAGTACTACCTTTGCGACATGCCAATTTTAGCTCTTGATTTAACTTGCACCCTATATCTAGGCTAGTGTCTGCGGGCCTGTAGATAACTCCCATTACGGTCTTTTTGCCCTTACAATTTCTCAGTTCTATCCATACTGACTCTACATCTCCTGATTCTATGTCCCCCCTCACAAGTGACTGAATTTCATTCCTCACCAACAGAGCCACCCCACCCCCTCTGCCAACCTGTCTGTCCTTTCGATAGGATGTATATCTTTGAATATTCATTTCCCAGCCCTGGTCCTCTTGCAGCCATGTCTCTGTTATTCCCACAACATCATACTTGCCAATTTCCAACTGAGCCTCAAGCTCATCCACTTTATTTCTTATATTCCGTGCATTCATATATAATACTTTTAATCCATTTAAAGCAATACCTTTACTCCCCTCACCTTTCACATTGATTCCTATTGCACTCGGCCATACTCTCCGATCCCTTCCGGAGCTTTCTGCCCAGTTAGTTCTGTTGTCTTTCTTAACTGTTCTTATTTTCTCTTTCCCTTTAACTCCATTCTTATATTTCCAGTTCATCCCCTCCCCCCACTACTTAGTTTAAACACACCCGTGTAGCAGTGGCAAACCTGCCTGCCAGAATGCTGGTCCCCCGCCTGTTAAGGTGCAACCCGTTCCTTCTGTACAATTCATCCTTACCCTAAAACATACCCCAGTGGTCCAAGAATCTAAATCCCTGCTCCCCGCACCAGCTCCTCAGCCACACATTCAGATCCCCTATCTCCCTGTTCCTGTCCTCTCCAGCACAAGGAACTGGAAGCAAACCGGAGATAACCACCCTGGAATTCCTGCTTTTCAGCCTTCTTCCGAGTTCTCTGAATTCACGCTGCAAAATTTCTTTTCTCATCCTCCCGACGTCATTTGTGCCGACAAGCACCACCACTTCCGGCTGTTCACCTTCACCCTTGACGATTGCCTGCACCCAGTCTGTGATGTCCTGAATCCTTGCACCAGGGAGGAAAGACACCATCCTTAAGTCCTGCCTGTTGCCGCAGAGACCCCTTTCTGTACCTCTCACTGTGGAGTCCCCTACTACCAGGGCTCTGCCTGACGTCTGTCTCCTCGGCTTTGTTTCAGCACCAATTTTTGACTCGCAGACCTGGCCACAACATCATAGCTCCAAGTGCTGATCCATGCTCTAGGGAGCAACTCATTGTGCCAGACCCCAGCGCTGTGTGATGGAGGTTATAGAGGGAGGGAGATTCTCTCTGTAGCTCACCCCAGGACTGTGTGATGGAGATTATGGAGGGAGCTTTTATCTCCGTCTGACCCCAGGACTGTGTGATGACACGGTGCAGAGGGAGATTCTTTCTGTGTCCAACCCCAGGACTGTTTGATGGACTTTATAAAGGGAGCTTCTATCTGAGTCAGACACCTTGACTGTGCAATGGACTTTTCCAAGGGAGATTCTCTCTGTTTCTGACCCCAGGTCTGTGTGATGGAGGCTATAGAGGGAGGAAGATTCTCTCTGTATCTCACCTCAACACTGTGTGATGGACATTACAGACGGAGATTCTGTCTGAGTCTGACCGCAGCACTGTGTGATGGAGATTATGGAGGGGGCTTCTCTGTGTTTCTGACCCCAGGTCTGTGCAATGGAGGTTATAGAGGGAGCAACTCATTGTGCCAGACCCCAGGGCTGTGTGATGCAGATTATAGAGGGAGGGAGATTCTCTCTGTATCTCACCCCAGGACTGTGTGATGGACATTACAGAGGGAGATTCTCTCTTTCTGATCCCCAGGGCTGTGTGATGGAGATTATGGAGGGAGCTTTTATCTCCGTCTGACCCCAGGACTGTGTGATGGACGTTATAGAGGGAACTTCTATCTCTGTCTGACCCCAGGACTGTGTGACGGAGATTATAGAAGGAGTTTCTCTCTGTGTCTGACCCCAGGACTGTGTGCCAGAGATTACAGAGGGAGTTTCTCTCTGAGTCTGACCCCAGGACTCTGATGGACGTTACAGAGGGAGATTCTCTGCTGTGATTAACACAAATACCCTGGCGCCGATCCCCCGCAGAGCCCAGCAGCCGGAAAATGCCTCTGTGTCCGCCGTGACACAGCCTGTTCTCTCCTAAGGTTTACCGGGGCACGTACATAACCCCGAAACAATACCAGGCAGTTGGCCCGGGCAGAACCCTTCGCCACCCGCTTCCAGGAGCCACGGATAGCTGTTTTCCTCAGTCCCAGGAGCAAGTTGACAAGGACACCCCTCATCCCTCCTTACCGGATGACCGTATATAAATAGGGTGGGGTTAAAATGCAACCAGGAGGCGAGAAGCAGCCCAGACAGGTGCGCAAAAAGGGGCTGCAGCCTCGCACACTCCATGTACACGCAGTACACGGTCTCCTCCAGCCCGCAGAGGCGACAGGTGGCTGGGAGATCCGTTCGCAACCTTAGGAACTCGCTACAGGGCACCGCTCTATTCCCCAAGGCGCAGGGGAATAACTCCCTTGTAAAGGGACTTCCATTGCGGGGGGAGGAGGGGAAATGAAAAGACAGCCCGCCATGGCGTGTCGGGACGGTGGACAAGGGCTAGGAAACGGAGGGTGTGGAGCCGCAGCCTGCACAGGTACCTCCTACCCGTATCCCTGAATGGGATTGTGGTTGTCGATGGGAGAGGTTGTGTGGGCTCGGCTCCCGGGGCCTGGGTCCGACAAGCAGCTCTGGCAGAGCGGTGGTGAGCCCAGCCGCCGTCGCTCCCCAGGCCTGACGCAATGTTCCCCTTAAGGTGTGCGCGCACGCATCTCCTGCTACGGGCGCGCAAAGGAATTTCAACCGCGCCCAAACTCTCCCGCGTTGGCGTGTTCAATATATTTCACGACCGTACACAGTCACGTTTCATTTTTCCGGTTTCTGACACGGGCGGTGTTGACAACGTGGAGGTTGCGATGATTTGTCTGCAGATTTTAGAACTGGCTTGCTTATACTGCTTTTATGGGGGGGGGGGGAATATTCTGTGCGCTCTGGCTGCTGTCACTGGGAAAAATAATTAGATTAGATTCAACTTTATTGTCATTGTGACGAGTACAGATACAAAGCCAATGAAATGCATTTAGCATCTGCCCAGAAATGCAAAGAAAAGTGTTATTTACAAAATAACTGCGAATAAGAAGTAAGTGCTACAGCACACAAATATAAAAGTACTGAGACAGTACAATATGGGTGCAATACTGCTTAGCGCTGTGATATGAGGTTCAGCAAGGTGACAGCCTCAGGGAAGAAGCTCTTCCTGTGCCTGCTGGTGCGGGAGCGGAGGCTCCTGTAGCGCCTACCGGATGGGAGGAGAGTAAAAAGTCCATGGTTAGGGGGAGATGCATCCCTGATAATGCTTTTCACCCTGCCCAGGCAGCGTTTATGGTAGATGTTCTCAGTGGTGGGCAATTGGGTGCTGATAATCCGCTGGGCAGTTTTCACCACACGCTGGAGCGCTTTGCAGTCCGATACGGGACAATTGTCATACCACACTGAGATGCAGTTGGTGAGTATGCTCTCAATGGTACAGTGGTAAAAGTCCGTCAGTATCCTGGGACAGAGGTGAGCTTTCTTGATGCTCTGCAGGAAATAAAGGCGCTGTTGCGCCTTTTTGATCAGGATGGAGGAGTTCAGGGACCAGGAGAGGTCCTCGGCAATGTGGACACCAAGGAATTTGAAGCTTGATACACGCTCCACTACAGCTCCATTGATGTAGATGGGGACGTGAGTGTGGTTCCTAGCATGCCTGAGGTCTACAATAATCTCCTTGCTCTTCTGGGTGTTAAGGGCCAGATTGTTGTCGGCACACCACGCGGCCAGGTGCTGGACCTTGTCCCTGTGGGCCGTCTCGTCATCCCCCCGATCAGACCAACCACCGTGGTGTCGTCTGCGAACTTGATTATGGAGTTAGAACCATGTACAGGAATGCAGTCATAGGTGAAAAGGGAGTACAAGAGGGCTCAGCACACAGCCTTGAGACACACCGGTGTTCAGGGTGAGAGTGGAGGAGAAGAAGTTGTCTAACTTAACTGATTGGGTTCTGTTAGTCAGAAAGTCCAAGGTCCAATTGCAGAGGGATGAGTTGATACCAAGCTGGCGAAGTTTGGTGATCAACTTGGAGGGGGTCACAGTATTGAACGCCGAACTAAAGTCAATGAACGGCACGGCATAAAGATTTTTGTGCACACTGGTCATTACAAACTGGAGGGAGCTTTGTACCTGAGCCTCACTGACAACGGTTGGGGTAGGGCAGGGGTCAGCCATTACCTCAGCCGGGACCCCCCCCCCCCTCTGCCGGCGGAGGGGATTCCCGGCCGGAGGCATCCAGACTCTCAGCAGGTCCCGATAGAAGCCGGGCAGCCTCCACAAAGCAGCACGGCTGACGCCCGCCGGCAGCAGCCCCTCCGGAGAAAGTCTGTGTCGCCAACACACGCCGCACCTCTGAGAACGGAGATGAGGAGGAATTTCTTTAGCCGTAAGGTGGTAAATCTGCGGAATTCGTCTCCCTCGTCGGCTGTGGCGGCCAAGTCAGTGGGTACATTTAAGGAAGTATTTATTAAATTCTTGATTAGTCAGGGCATGATGGGATACGGGGAGAAGTTAGGAGGTTGGAAGCATAGAAAACCTACAACACAATACAGGCCCTTCGGCCCACAAACCTGTGCCGAACCTGAGAAATTACCTAGGCTTTACCCATAGCTCTCTATTTTTCTAAGCTCCAGGAGTCTCTTAAAAGACCCTATCGTATCCACCTCCACCACCGTCGTCGGCAGCCCATTCCACGTACTTACCACGCCCTGACATCTCCTCTGTACTTACTTCCAAGCACCTTAAGATGTGCCCTCTCGTGTTAGCCATTTCAGCTCTGGGGAAAAGTCTCTGACTATCCACACGATCAATGCCTCTCATCATCTTGTACACCTCTATCAGGTCACCCCTCATCCTCCGTCGCTCCAAGGAGAAAAGGCCCAGTTCACTCAACCTATTCTCATAAGGCACGCTCCCCAATCCAGGCAACATCCTTGTAAATCTCCTCTGCACCCTTTCTGTGGTTTCCATATAGTTCCTGTAGTGAGGCGACCAGAACTGAGCACAGTACTCCAAGTGGGGTCTGAGCAGATTGGGAGAGGGAAAAATGGCGGAGAAGGCTCGATGGGCCAAATGGCCGAATTCTGCTCGTTCCTATATCTTATGGTCTCACCCAGGCAAGTGCTCGGCATTCAGGGTCCTGAGGCGGAGAGCCGCTGAGCGCGTACACACACACACACACACACACACACACACACACACACACACACACACACACACACACACACACACACACCAGTGACCATCGGACCGTCGGCCCTCTCCAAGTGGGAGACTCAGGCCCGCCGAGGAGACCTAGTGTTTCCTGTTACCCCAGAAGAAGTCCGCTAACTCCCTCTGCATCCAGGCGGCGGGCGGGGCCAAGGTGACCATCCGGTACCACAACATGGCGGCCACGAGTTGGTTATTAACCACCACCCTGCCTCGATAAGAAAGTACCGTGAGAAGGCCTGACCAGCGCCTCAGCCGGGCCATGACTCTCGTCTCCAGCTGCTGCCAGTTCGCCAGCCAGGTCTCCCCAGAAGGACTCAGGTAGACTCCCAGATAGAGGAGACGTCTGGTGCTCCACTCAAAAGCCCTCATCTCCTCCGGCAGGGAGTCCACCCGCCACTGGCCTACTAAGAGTCCGGAACATTTCGCCCAGTTGATCCGAGCGGAGGACCGCCGCCGAGAAAAGTTCTTGGCACTCACGCGTCCCCCGCAGGTCACCGGGATCTGTCGCCGTGAGGAGTACATCGTCGGTGTAGGGCGAGAGGACGACCTCCATGCCCAGTTCACGCAGAACCAGACCCGTCAGCCTTCGCCGAAGGCAGCTTAGGAATGGTTCGACAGAGATCGCATGCAGCTGGCCGGACATGGGGAACCTCCTGACTTATTCCTCTTCTGAAGGGAATGCGCGCTGCCAATGATCCGTTCATACATGGCAGAGTATAGGAGCCGGACCCCGGCTACAAAGCGTTGTCCGAACCCAGATGCCTGCAGAGTGCCAACCAGGAAATTGTGGTCTTCCCGGTCAAACGCCTTCTCCTGGTCAAAAGAGAGAAACGCTGCCCGGGGACCCAGTCTCCTGGAGCAGGTGGATCAGGTCCCGTACGAGATGGACATTGTCCTGGATGGACCGGCCTGGGACAGTGTGGGATTGGCCAGGACGGATCACCTGTCTCAACACCGAGCCAAGATGGTTGGCCATTGCCCGGGCGAAGATCCTGTAGTCCGCGCACAAGAGGGAGACCGGGCCTCCAGTTCTTTAGCAGGCGGAGGTCTCCCTTCTTGGGCGGTAGGACCACGACAGCTCTCCGCCATGTGAGGTGCATTTCCCCGGGGGCTAGGCTCTCCCCTAGGACATCCCAAAAAGCCAGCGGATTTGCCCCCTCCCCCACGGCGTTGCGGAAGGACTGAAGACAGATCCACTCAATTCAGGAGGACGTCCGGACGCTCTATGTCCTCTGGGCTGACCATTGGCAGATCTTTCCGGACCTCCTTGCACGCATCTGCATTTGACGGGTCTGGTGAGAATAAGGCCCGATAGAAAGAGGGGACTTCTTTGTTGATTTCATCAGCGTCCGGGACGGACGAGCCAGTAGCTCCACGACCTTGCTTTTGGACTCCCCGCCACTTCTCCAACGAGGAGAAGAAGCATTTGGATCCGTGGCCTCCCGTACGCACCTCCGGACTGCCGGAGCTGCAGATCCCTCAACACGTCCTTCTTCTCCTGGTGTTCCGGCCATAACTGCTGGTCCCCAGCGGCCGGAGCAAATCGGGATTTAAAGTCAAGCAACTCTCTCTCAAGCCGCTCAATCTCGGAGCCTCGTCTCTTAGTCGAACCCCCCTCCCATGTACCCCGAATATAGAAACAAAGTGTGGGCTTTGCCCACGTCCCACCATGACCGGAAGGGGGGCAGAAATCCTGCCGTCTGTCCCCCCAGAACCCACAGCACGAATCCCGGAATTACTGTCTCCCAGCTGCCGGTTGTTTAAGTGCCGGTACCCGGATTCCACTGGAGGAGCACATCCCATCCACACAGGCTGATGACCCGAGCACGGTACCGGCCGCCTGGAGGAAGACACGCAAGATCTTCCCTTGAGGAAACCACGCTGACTCCGGCTTATTTTATCATGTGCCCCCAAGTACCCCGAGACCACCTCCTTAACAACCGACTCCAACATCTTCCCAAGCGCTGAGGTCAGGCTAACTGACCCATAATTCCCTTTTTTCTGCCTCTCTCCCTTCTTGGAGAGTGGAGTGACATCTGCAATTTTCCAGTCCTCCGGAACCATTCCAGAATCCAGTGATTCTTGAAAGATCCTTACTAATGCCTCCATGATCTCTCCAGCCACCTCTTTCAGAACCCTGGGGTGTTGTCCATCTAGTCCTGGTGACTAATCTACCTTCAGACCTGTAATGCTAACTTCACACACTTCATGCCCCCTAACATTTGGAACTTCCACCATACTGCTTGTGTCTTCCACAGTGAAGACTGATGCAAAATACTCTTCAGTTCATCTGCTATTTCGTGGTCCCCCATTACTACCTCTCCAGCATCGTTTTGCAGCGGTCCGATATCCATTTTTACCTCTCTTTCACACTTTACGTATCTGAAAAAAACTTTTAGTATCCTCCTTAATATTATTGGCTAGTACTCCATATTTACCTCCTTAACAACTTTTTAGCGGCTTTCTGCTGGTTTTTAAAAAGCTTTCCAATCCTCTAACTTCCCACTAATTTTTGCTCTATTATATGCCCTCTCTTTGGCTTTTATGTTGGTTTTGGCTTCTCTTGTTAGCCATGGTTGTGTCATCTTTCCTTTAGAACACTTCTTCCTCTTTGGGATGTATCTATCCTGCGCCTTCTGAATTGCTTCCAGAAATTCCAGCTATTGCTGCTTTGCCGTCATCCCTGCCAGTGTTCTTTTCCAGTCAGCTCCGGCCAACTCCCCTCTTATGCCTCTGCAATTCCCTTTACTCCACTGTAATACCGATACTTCTGACTTTAGCCTACCTACAAAGCTTCCTTTGAATTGTGTATAGTTTTCACACCTCTTCTTCCCCGCACCCACACCCCAGACACCCAGAATGAGCGTTAGTTCCCACCGACGCCCGGTTGCATTCATGCATATGCAGTCTTCTGCGGTCCATCGAGGTCCATTGTTCAGTGCTGCATTTTAAATTTAATCTACAATCCATGTTCCGATCAGAATGCTGGCTGCTGTTGAAATTAGTATTTGCTATATACCATAACTCCTGAATACGCCCTAGCACTAGAACCACGTGTTGGGCACGTGGCCAAGTGGTTAAGGCGTTCGTCTAGTGATCTGAAGGTCGCTAGTTCGAGCCTCAGCTGTGGCAGCGTGTTTGTGCCCTTGAGCAAGGCACTTAATCACACATTGCTCTAGTGTCTGTGCGAGGAGTGGCGCCCCACACAGACTTCCAATCTGCGCCTTGTAAGGCGTAAAAATGCCCGACGCAGGCCTCTCATGGTCTGAGTCGACGTTCCCTCCTCCCTCCCTCCCTTCCCTCCTAGAATCACTAGATTCAGGAACGGTTCCAGAGGACTGTAAAATTGTGAATGTCACTCCTCTCTTTAAGAAGGCAGGAAATTATCGGCCATTTAACCAGACTCCAGTGTTTGGGAAGATGTTGGAAGTCCATTGTTAAGGATGAGGTTTTGGGGTACTTGGAGGTGCATGAGAAAATAGGCCAAAGTCAGCATAGTTTCCTTAAGGAGAAATCTTGCCTGACAAACCCGTTGGAATTCTTTTGAGGAATTAGGAGGCAGGATAGACAAAGGAGAGTCAGTGGATGTTGTTTACTTGGATTTTTCAGACGGCCTTTGGCAAGATGCCACGCATGGGGCTGCTTAACGAGATAACAGCCCATGATATTAAAGGAAAGATACGAGAATAGATAGAAGATCGGGATTGACAGAAGGCACAGAGTGGGAATAAAGGGAGCCTTTGTTGGTTGGCGGCCGGTGTTCCACAGGGGTCTGTGTTGAGACTGATTCCTTTCAAGTTATATGTCAGTGATCTGGATAATGGAATTGATGGCTTTATGACTTGGCGGGAGGAGAAGATGGCAGCGCGACACATATCTCCGGTGAAATGATAGTGTATCGTATTTGTTAAATGGGGCCGTGGACAATTCTGATTTGATGCAGACAGATGTGAAAGCACAGAGGAACATCTGGAGAAATTTCGAAATGCCCGGTTCGCTGCCGCTACTACTGTGCGATTGAGAATCTTCCGGAGGGAAGGCCCCAAAATCCCCGGCTTTGCCTGCTGCTGGCGACCGAGACTGAGGTCGAAGCGTTTGGATAGAGATGGTGCTCGGTACTCGGTGTCGGAGGCTCGAAGTTTTTGGACGACTCAGAGTCGGACTGTAGTCGGGTATGGCAGGGAGAGTTTTCTTCCTTCTCCTGTCTGCGTGAGATGTGGGACTTTCGAGAGACTTTAAACTTTTTTATGCGCTCGCGGCCTGTTCTTCATCAAGTTATGGTATTGTTGCACTGTTGTAACTATATGTTATAATTATGTGGTTTTGTTAGTTTTTCAGTCTTGGTCTGTCTTATGTTTCTGTGATATCACACCGGAGGAATGTTGTATCATTTCTTAATGCATGCATTACTAAATGACAATAAAAGACGTCTGTGTGTCCTCATAACCTAATCTAACCTAAGTTTGGAAACAATATGAAGATAGGTGTAGGGGTAGGTAATTTTGAGGAAGCAGTGGGCAAAGCAATGGCAGATAGAATATAGTGTCAGGAAAAGTTTGGCCATGTCAGAAGGAATGAAGGCATAGACTGTTTTCTAGACAGGGAGAAAATTCAAAAATCAGAGGTACAAAGGGACTTGGGAGTCTTTGTGCTGGATTCCCTAAAAGTTAACTTGTAAGTTGAGTCTGTGGTGAGGATGGCAAATGTGATGTGAGCTTTCATTTCAAGAGAACTAGAATATCAGAGCAAGGATGCGAAAGTCAGGCTTTATAAGGAATCAGTCAGACCGCACTTGGAGTATTGGGAGAAGCTGGGAACTCTTTATTTACGAAAAGACGTGCTGGCGTTGGAGATGGTCCAGAGGAGGTTCATGAGAATGACTCCAGGAATGAAAGGGTTAATGTATGAGGAGCATTTGATGGCTCTGGGCCTGTACTCACTGAGTTTAGAAGAGTGAGGGGGGAAACTCATTGAAACCTTTTGAATGTTGAAAGGCCTAAACAGAGTAGCTGTGGTGAGGATGTTTCCTATAGTGGGGGAGTCTAGGACCAGAGGGCACAGATAGAGTGGATGTGGTGAGGATGTTTCCTATATTGGGGAGTCTAGGACCAGAGGACACAGATAGAGTGGATGTGGTGAGGATGTTTCCTATATTGGGGAGTCTAGGACCAGAGGACACAGTTAGAGTGGATGTGGAGAGGATGTTTCCTATAGTGGGGGAGTCTAGGACCAGAAGACACAGATAGAGTGGATGTGGAGAGGATGTTTCCTATAGTGGGGGAGTCTAGGACCAGAGGACACAGATAGAGTGGATGTGGAGAGGGTGTTTCCTATAGTGGGGGGAGTCTAGGACCAGAAGACACAGATAGAGTGGATGTGGAAAGGGTGTTTCCTATAGTGGGGGAGTCTAGGACCAGAGGGCACAGATAGAGTGGATGTGGAGAGGATGTTTCCTATAGTGGGGGAGTCTAGGACCAGAGGGCACAGATAGGGTGGGTGTGGAGAGGATGTTTCCTATAGTGGGGTAGTCTAGAATCAGAGGTCACAGCCTCAGAATAGAGGGACGTCCATTTAGAACAGAGATGAGGAGGAATTTCTTTAGCCAGAGGGTGGTGAATCTGTGGAATTCATTGCCACAGGCAGCTGTGGAAGCCATGTCACTGGGTGTACCTAAAGCAGATGTCGTGGTGGACATCGGTACCAATGACATAGCAAGGAAGAGTGAAGAGGTCCTGGACAGTGAGTATAGAGAGCTTGGTAGGAAGTTGAAAAGCAGGACCTCGAGGGTGGTAATCTCAGGATTGCTACCTGTGCCAGGTGCCAGTGAGGGTAGGAATAGGATGCTCTGGAGGATGAACAAGTGGCTGAGGAACTGGTGTAGGGGGCAGGGTTTCAGATTTCAGGATCATTGGGACCTCTTCTGGGGCAGGTGGGACCTGTACAAGAGAGACGGGTTACACTTGAACCACAGGGGGACCAATATCCTTTCAGGGAGGTTTGTTAGTGCTGTTGGGGAGGCTTTAAACTAGATTTGCAGGGGGATGGGAACCAGAGTGCCAGAGCTGACAGTGTGGCTGGGGTGAAAATAAATGATATTGAAAGTTTAAGCAAATTCGCTAATAGAAAGGTTGTGAGTGGTGGTAAAAATCTTCTGAGGTGTATATCTTTCAATGCTAGGAGTATTGCGGGGAAGGCGGATGAGTTGAGGGCGTGGATTGACACGTGGAATTATGACGTTATAGCAATTAGTGAAACTTGGCTACAGGAGGGGCAGGACTGGCAGCTTATAGACCACCCAATAGTCAACGAGACTTGGAAGAGCAGGCAACTGCAGGAAACATAAAGTTCTGGTGGCAGGGGATTTTAATTTTCCATACATTGATTGGGACTCCCATACTGTTAGGGGTCTAGATGGTTTAGAGTTTGTAATATGTGTTCAGGAAAGTTTTCTAAATCAGTATATAGAGGGACCAACTAGAGGGGATGCAATATTGGATCTCCCGTTAGGAAACGAATTAGGGCAAGTGACAGAAGTCTGTGTAGGGGAGCACTTTGGTTCCAGTGATCATAACACCATTAGTTTCAATTTGATCATGGACAAGGATAGATCTGATCCTAGGGTTGAAGTTCTGAACTGGAAGAAGGCCAAATTTGAAGAAATGAGAAAGGATCTAAAAAGTGTGGATTGGGACAGGTTGTTCTCTGGCAAAGATGTGATTGGTAGGTGGGAAGCCTTCAAAGGGGAAATTCTGAGAGTGCAGAGTTTGTATGTTCCTGTCAGGATTAAAGGCAAATTGAATAGGAATAAGGAACCTTGGTTCTCAAGGGATATTGCAACTCTGATAAAGAAGAAGAGGGAGTTGTATGACATGTATAGGAAACAGGGGGTAAATCAGATGCTTGAAGAGTATAAGAAGTGCAAGAAAATACTTAAGAAAGAAATCAGGAGGGCAAAAAGAAGACATGAGGTTGCCTTGGCAGTCAAAGTGAAGGATAATCCAAAGAGCTTTTACAAGTATATTAAGAGCAAAAGGATTGTAAGGGATAAAATCGGTCCTCTTGAAGATCAGAGTAGTCGGCTTTGTGCGGAACCAAAGGAAATGGGGGAGATCTTAATTAGGTTTTTTGCATCTGTATTTACTAAGGAAGCTGGCATGAAATCTATGGAATTGAGGGAATCAAGTCGTGAGACCATGGAAACTGTACAGATTGAAAAGGAGGAGGTGCTTGCTGTCTTGAGGAAAATTAAAGTGGATAAATCCCCGGGACCTGACAGGGTGTTCCCTCGGACCTTGAAGGAGACTAGTGTTGAAATTGTGGGGGCCCTGGCAGAAATATTTAAAATGTCGCTGTCAACAGGTGAAGTGCCGGAGGATTGGAGAGTGGCTCATGTTGTTCCGTTATTTAAAAAAGGATCGAAAAGTAATCCGGGAAATTATAGGCCGGTGAGTTTAGCATCAGTAGTAGGTAAGTTATTGGAGGGAGTACTAAGAGACAGAATCTACAAGCATTTGGATAGACAGGGGCTTATTAGGGAGAGTCAACATGGCTTTGTGCGTGGTAGGTCATGTTTGACCAATCTGTTGGAGTTTTTCGAGGAGGTTACCAGGAAAGTGGATGAAGGGAAGGCAGTGGATATTGTCTACATGGACTTCAGTAAGGCCTTTGACAAGGTCCCGCATGGGAGGTTAGTTAGGAAAATTCAGTCGCTAGGTATACATGGAGAGGTGGTAAATTGGATTAGATATTGGCTCGATGGAAGAAGCCAGAAAGTGGTGGTAGAGAATTGCTTCTCTGAGTGGAGGCCTGTGACTAGTGGTGTGCCACAGGGATCAGTGCTGGGTCCATTGTTATTTGTCATCTATATCAATTATCTGGATGATAATGTGGTAAATTGGATCAGCAAGTTTGCTGATGATACAAAGATTGGAGGTGTAGTAGACAGTGAGGAAGGTTTTCAGAGCCTGCAGAGGGACTTGGACCAGCTGGAAAAATGGGCTGAAAAATGGCAGATGAATTTAATACTGACAAGTGTGAGGTATTGCACGTTGGAAGGACAAACCAACATAGAACATACAGGGTTAATGGTAAGGCACTGAGGAGTGCAGTGGAACAGAGGGATCTGGGAATACAGATACAAAATTCCCTAAAAGTGGGGTCACAGGTAGATAGGGTCGTAAAGAGAGCTTTGCATTGGCCTTTATTAATCAAAGTATTGAGTATAAGAGCTGGGACGTTATGATGAGGTTGTATAAGGCATTGGTGAGGCCGAATCTGGAGTATTGTGCTCAGTTTTGGTCACCGAATTACAGGAAGGATATAAATAAGGTTGAAAGAATGCAGAGAAGGTTTACAAGGATGTTGCCGGGACTTGAGAAACTCAGTTACAGAGAAAGGTTGAATAGGTTAGGACTTTATTCCCTGGAGCGTAGAAGAATGAGGGGAGATTTGATAGAGGTATATAAAATTATGATGGGTATAGATAGAGTGAATGCAAGCAGGCTTTTCCACTGAGGCAAGGGGAGAAAAAAACCAGAGGACATGGGTTAAGGGTGAGGGGGGAAAAGTTTAAAGGGAACATTAGGGGGGGCTTCTTCACACAGAGAGCGGTGGGAGTATGGAATGAGCTGCCAGATGAGGTGGTAAATGCGGGTTCTTTTTTAACATTTAAGAATAAATTGGATAGATACATGGATGGGAGGTGTATGGAGGGATATGGTCCGTCTGCAGGTCAGTGGGACTAGGCAGAAAATGGTTCGGCACAGCCAAGAAGTGCCAAAGGGCCTGTTCCTGTGCTGTAGTTTCTATGGTTCTATGGTTCTATGGTTCTATGGTTGACGGGTTCTTGATCAGTCAGGGCGTCAAAGGTTACGGGGAGAAGGCAGGAGAGCGGTGTTGAGAGGGATAGTAAATCCGCCATAATGGAAGGGCGGAGCAGACTCGATGGGCCGAATGGCTTAATTCTGCTCCTCTGTTTTATGGTAAAAACACCATTCGCCCAGCCTACACACCATTGGAACCCTGGAATACATTGGAGTCCGCTGGCAATTAATGGACTTTTTCGAACGGGAGTCTTGCACACAGTCCAACTCCTTCTTCCTGTATCAAAGACGAGGAGGTCTGCAGTCGCTGGAAATCCAGAGCAACACCCTGTGGCAAGGACGAGGCTGAGGACGAACCCAGGCGCGGAGGCAGAGTCGTGAGGCGTTAGCACCGCCGCGCACGGGGAACCGGTACCCGGGAGAGTCTTTACACGGAGACACGGTTTACGTAGGAGGATCCAGGAAATGATGCGGAGCTGAGAACTGACAGTCCCAGGGAATCAGGAAGCGAGGTTTTCTCACGCTAGAGCCGACCAACGAACGGACAAAGCATGACTGTGCCGCGCGAGTTTTATCCCATGTTCGCTAATGGGAACCAGGTGCGCTGTAATTAGTGGAACTGAGAATGACTGGAAATCAGACGAGGGGTTTAAGGCCCAGTTAAGGAGGCAATAGCAAGACGGCGAGTTGCCAGACGGGACCGTGACACACGCACAAAACGTTGGAGCAGCTCAGCAGGTCAGGCCGCATCTATGGGAAAAGAGCAGACATCCCACCCTACAAAAACACATTTCAGGGAGGTAGCAGCGCCCTCCCCCCTCCTCCCCGCACCCCCAAATCTCCCCACCCCCGCCGGTCGACCTCCAAGGGTGTATGTAATACTTCGTTTAGTGATTTTGTCTAATTTGTAAAGCAGGTGAGGTACATGCAGAAAATGTGACATTAAAATATGTACTTATATTATAATGGAGTCGTTTTTTTTTATTCTGTTATAACTTTAAGCAGGTCTATTGGGAGTTTGGCCTCATCACGTTAGGACATTAATAGAGTAGCTCTTTAGCAGCTAGCCAGCTAGTTTAAATAACGTTAGCTATGCTAATGAACGAATGACACCTGTTAAACTCACCTCAACATCTCTTTTACATTTTAACCCACCATGGGCAACAGAAAAGTCACTGTTGCCAACAGTACAGTGAGCAACCCTGTCATTATTTTTGAGGTCGGCTGTAAAGCCCGCCCACAGAGAAAACCGATAGGTCTACTTAGCGCGAAGAGAGACCAATCAGGATGCTCGCTCTCCCTCTCAAAAAAAATAGATTTGCGGGATATTGTATATAATTTCCGAGCATCAGGGAGCCGCTATCAATATGCGGGAGACTCCCGGAACTTCCGGGAGAGGTGGGATGTCTGAAAGAGTAAACAGTCCATAGAACATAGAATAGTACAGCACAGTACAGGCTCTTTGGCCCACAATGTTGTGCCGACCCTCAAACCCTGCCTCCCATATAAGCCCCCACCTTAGATTCCTCCATATACCTGTCTAGTAGTCTCTTAAACTTCACTAGTGTATCTGCCTCCACCACTGACTCAGGCAGTGCATTCCATGCACCAACCACTCTCTGAGTTAAAAAACTTTCCCTTAATATCCCCCTTGAACTTCCCACCCCTTACCTTAAAGCCATGTCCGCTTGTATTGAGCAGTGGTGCCCTGGGGAAGAGGTGCTGGCTATCCACTCTATCTATTCCTCTTATTATCTTGTACACCTCTATCGTGTCTCCTCTCATCCTCCTTCTCTCCAAAGAGTAAAGCCCTAGCTCCCTTAATCTCTGATCATAATGCATACTTTCTAAATCAGGCAGCATCCTGGTAAATCTCCTCTGTACCCTTTCCAATGCTTCCACATCCTTCCTATAGTGAGGTGACCAGAACTGGACACAGTACTCCAAGTGTGGCCTAAGCAGAATTTTATACAGCTGCATCATTACATCGCGACTCTTAAACTCCATCCCTCGACTTATGAAAGCTAACACCCCATAAGCTTTCTTAACTACCCTATCCACCTGTAAGGCAACTTTCAGGGATCTGTGGACATGTACCCCCAGATCCCTCTGCTCCTCCACACTACCAAGTATCCTGCCATTTACTTTGTACTCTGCCTTGGAGTTTGTCCTTCCAAAGTTTACCACTTCACACTTCTCCGGGTTGAACTCCATCTGCCACTTCTCAGCCCACTTCTGCATCCTATCAATGTCTCTCTGCAATGTTTGACAATCCTCTACACTATCTACAACACCACCAACCTTTGTGTCGTCTGCAAACTTGCCAACCCACCCTTCTAACCCCATATCCAGATCGTTAATAAAAATCACGAAAGGTAGAGATCCCAGAACAGATCATTGTGGGACACCACTAGTCACAATCCTCCAATCTGAATGTACTCCCTCCACCACCGCCCTCTGCCTTCTGCAGGCAAGCCAATTCTGAATCCACCTGGCCAAACTTCCCTGGATTCCATGCCTTCTAACTTTCTGAATAAGCCTACAATGTGGAACCTTGTCAAATGCCTTACTAAAATCCATATAGATCACATCCACTGCACTACCCTCATCTGTATGCCTGGTCACCTCCTCAAAGAACTCTATCAGGCTTGTTAGACACGATCTGCCCTTCACAAAGCCATGCTGACTGTCCCTGATCAGACCATGATTCTCTAAATGCCTATAGATCCTATCTCTAAGAATCTTTTCCAACGGCTTTCCCACCACAGACGTAAGGCTCACTGGTCTATAATTACTCAGACTATCCCTACTACCTTTTTTGAACAATTCGCCTCCCTCCAATCCTCCGGTACCATTCCCGTGGACAACGAGGACATAAACATCCTAGCCAGAGGCTCAGCAATCTTCTCTCGCCTCGTGGAGCAGCCTGGGGAATATTCCGTTAGGTCCCGGGGACTTATCTGTCCTAATGTATTTTAACAACTCCAACACCTCCTCTCCCTTAATATCGGGTTGAGACCCTTCATCAGAAGGAAAGGGGGCGGGAGCTGCCAAAATAAAAAGGTGTGGGAGGGGGGGAAAGAGACTAGCTGGAAGATGACAGGTGAAGCCAGGTAGGTGGGAAAAAATCAAGGGTTGCAGGAGAAGGAATCTGTTAGGAGAGGGGAGTGGACCAGAGGAGAAAGGGGAACGGGGGGGGGCGGGTGATAGGCAGGCGAGAAGGAGTAAAGGTGAGGGTGGGGAATATAGAGGGGAAAGAGAAATCGATATTCATGCCAGCAGGTTGGGGACTAGCCCGAGGGAATGTGAGGTGTTGACCGGGCACCTCGCGAAATTACAAATGGTCGCCTTAATCACTAAAAAATGTAAGGATCTTTATAAATCTAATTTTCTTCCCTTGGTAGATTCCACGAAGTATTTACTTAGTAGATGGAGCCCACTTACATTTTCACTTTTTGGTCGCCTCCATATAGTCAAAATGATGACTTTACCAATGTTGTTATATTTATTTCAGAATATTCCTGTTTTTCTGACTAAGAAGTTTTTTTTTGAACGGATTGACTCTATTATTTTATCTTTTATTTCGGATAATAAAAGACCAAGAAATTAGTAGATGTCACTTACAAAAGTTGAAAAAGAATGGAGGTCTCGCTTTGCCTAATTTAAGAATGTATTACTGGGCTGTTAATGTCCTTTTGGTTCGACTGGGTTGATAAGAACGATCGGCCAATTTGGGTAGATTTGAGATTGAAATCTGTGACACAGTTTTATTTAACCTCATCATTGGGAGCCCAATATTTCATTGTCCGTGTCACCAGAAGTGCTGGGGGGTGGGGGTGTTGGGGAGTGGGGGGGGGCCTTCCCTTTAGTGATGTTACAATCGCGGTTGTTCTGGAACCCTGAGCTAGCAATCTGAAAATACAGGCCGTGACAACCAGGTCACGCACGGATCTCTCGCCACACACCCCATTCCCAACCTCACCGGGAAGGGGGCCCACCCCGTTCCCCGACCTTCAGCCTCAACACATGGAGGAACCGTCGACCTCGGCGCGGCAGCTCAGGCAGGGCACCATGGAGAGGAAGATGAGCGCCATGGCGTGCACCATCTTCAACGAGCTCCGCCTGGAAGGGAAGCTCTGCGACGTGGTGATCAGGGTCAACCGCATCGACTTCAACGCCCACAAGAACATCCTCTGCAGCTGCAGTTCCTACTTTCGGTCAGTAAGCGCGGCCAGCAGGCCCGATTCGGTCACCGTGGCTCCTGCGGTCCGCTAACCGGGCTGCCTGGGGCGAACGCTGTAGCGAAGCGGGTCCACATTATTGTGAGATACGGCGCAGTTAACACGCTCCTTTTCGGCCCGGCGGGACCGCCCCCGCCCATCCAGGTGGACGGTCTACCTCCTACGTCCAGGTACACGGGGAGGCCGTGGACCGACACGCGGGAACGGGAATGTGGGAGTCGGAATTTGAAAAGTTTGGCTACATCGTACATACACAGATCCTTCAAAGTTGGCCTTCGCTGGTCGGGGGAGGGGGCGGGGGAGGAAGGGGGACTGAGTCCGAAAGCCGAGCGGGAGTTTTGCAGCGCTGCCGAATTCTAGGTTGGACCACGCTTGGAGCTTCGTGTTCGGTTCCACTCTCCTCCATTATGGAAAGGACCAGAAACTTTAAAGAGCGTGCAGAGGAGATTCACCAGGAGGCTGCCTGGATTAGAGAGGGTGCAGAGGAGATTCGCCAGGATGCTGCCTGGATTAGAGAGGGTGCAGAGGAGATTCACCAGGACGCTGCCTGGATTAGAGAGGGTGCAGAGGAGATTCACCAGGACGCTGCCTGGATTAGAGAGGGTGCAGAGGAGATTCACCAGGACGCTGCCTGGATTAGAGAGGGTGCAGAGGAGATTTACCAGGACGCTGCCTGGATTAGAGAGGGTGCAGAGGAGATTTACCAGGATGCTGCCTGGATTAGAGAGGGTGCAGAGGAGATTCACCAGGATGCTGCCTGGATTAGAGAGGGTGCAGAGGAGATTCACCAGGATGCTGCCTGGATTAGAGAGGGTGCAGAGGAGATTCACCAGGATGCTGCCTGGATTAGAGAGGGTGCAGAGGAGATTCACCAGGATGCTGCCTGGATTAGAGAGGGTGCAGAGGAGATTCATCAGGATGCTGCCTGGATTAGAGAGGGTGCAGAGGGAGATTCGCCAGGATGCTGCCTGGATTAGAGAGAGTGCAAAGGAGATTTACCAGGATGCTGCCTGGATTAGGGAGGGTGCAGAGGAGATTTACCAGGATGCTGCCTGGATTAGAGAGGGTGCAGAGGAGATTCGCCAGGATGCTGCCTGGATTAGAGAGGGTGCAGAGGAGATTCACCAGGACGCTGCCTGGATTAGAGAGGGTGCAGAGGAGATTCACCAGGACGCTGCCTGGATTAGAGAGGGTGCAGAGGAGATTCACCAGGATGCTGCCTGGATTAGAGAGGGTGCAGAGGAGATTTACCAGGATGCTGCCTGGATTAGAGAGGGTGCAGAGGAGATTCACCAGGATGCTGCCTGGATTAGAGATGGTGCAGAGGAGATTTACCAGGATGCAGCCTGGATTAGAGAGCACGTTTAATGAAGATAAATGACCTATCGGGCATTTCTCTTCGGAGCAAAGGAGACTGAGAGGTGAACAAGATGATAAGAGGCACAGATCGAGTGGAGAGCCAGTCGTTTTCTAATGCCGGTTGTGGCTGATACAAGGGGGTATAATTTTAAGGTGATTTGGAGGAAAGGATAGGGAACGGGACGTCTCTGCTGGTTTTTTTTGACAGCGAATGGTGGGTGAGTGGAATGCGCTCCGGAGGTGGGGTGGTAGAGGCAGATATATTTAAATCCTGCCGAAGGCAACCGTACTTTTTCTCTATGGATGCTGCCTGGCCTGCTGAGTTCCTCTAGCATTTTGTGTGTGTGTGTGTGTGTGTGTGTGTGTGTGTGTGTGTCTGTGTCTGTGTGTGTGTGTGTGTGTGTATGTGTGTCTGTGTGTGTGTGTGTGTCTGTGTGTCTGTGTCTGTGATGTGTTTGTGTGTGTCTGTGTGTCTGTTTGTGTGTCTGTGTGTGTGTGTCTGTGTGTCTGTGTCTGTGTGTGTTTGTGAGTGTGTGTCTGTGTGTGTTTGTGTGTTTGTGTGTGTGTGTGTCTGTGTGTCTGTTTGTGTGTGTGTGTGAGAGAGAGAGAGAGAGTGTGTGTGTGTGTGTGTCTGTGTGTCTGTGTGTCTGTGTGTGTCTGTGTGTGTGTGTGTGTGTGTGTGTGTGTGTGTGTGAGAGAGAGAGAGAGAGAGAGAGAGAGAGAGAGAGTGTGTGTGTGTCTCAGATTTCCAGCATCTGCAGATTTTCTCTTGTTTAAGAAACTCTTAGTTAGTTGCCTAGATGACGGGAAAGCGGTGTGGGGGTGGGGTTGCTGTGTGGGAGTGGCCTCTAAAATCTAATCTGACAGTACGCCCCCGTAGTGAGAGGTGGAAACGGGTAAGGCCGACCAACAGGCCAAACCCCTGTGCATTGGACGCAGTGGACTGCGGAAGCGTTGGATGAAATCCAGACACACCATCGCCTTCAGAGGCCGATGGAGATGGGAGGTCATCGACCTCCTGGGGGGGGGAGCGGTGGAGGGGAGGTGAGATTTGTCTTAGAGTAGGTCGGCACACACTGGGCTCTAATGTTGTACGTCTCTGGAATGCCGGAGGGATCCGAGGGAAGCCCGTGTGGTCTCCGGGCAGGAGGTACAAACCAGTTCACAGGCAGCGGCGGGCATTGACCCCGGGCCGCTGGTGCTGTAGTGGCGTTTCTCAAAACGCTACGGTACCGCGCCACCTATCCCCTTCCCCCGCCCCGCCCCGCCTCGCCCCGCACCCCCCGACCCCCCCACCGCAAGTTGTAAAAGGAAAATGGGAACTCGCCAGCATTTCATCAGATTGATGTGTTGCGAGCTAATCCGAATATCCCTTTCTCCTTAAGGTTCGGGATTCAAGATTGTTTAAAGTCATTTCCTGCACACAAGTGTAAAGGAGAACGAAATAATTGTTACTCCGGGTCCGATGCAGAACAAAAAAATTCAATAAGATAAAGAACACATTAATAATAAAAACACAATAAATATGAATACGTAAGATAGCTTGTGGACACAGATTGATTGTGTGTCCATAAAGTGACGCTGAGCACAGGGCTGTCGGTACATAAGGTGACTCCTCCCCTACCCCCAACCCTATCTTCCCCCTCACCTGGTCTTACCTGTCACCTGTCAGCTTGTCCTCCTCCCCCTCCCCCACCCACCCACCTTCCCCCTCACCTGGTCTCACCTGTCACCTGTCAGCTTCTCCCCTCCCCCACCCCACCCACCTTCCTCCTCACCTGTCACCTGTTAGTTTGTCCTCTTCCACCTCCCCCACCCACTCACCTTCCCCCTCACCTGGTCTCACCTGTCAGCTTGTCCTCCTTCCCCTTCACCTGGTCTCACCTGTCACCTGTCAGCTTGTCCCCGCCCCAACCCCACCCACCCACCTTCCCCCTCACCTGGTCTCACCTGTCACCTGTCAGCTTGTCCTCCTCCCCCTCCCCCACCCACCTTCTTATTCTGGCTTTTTCCTACTTCCTTTCCAGTCCTGATGGAAGAACTGGAGAGGAAGGGGCTTAATCCCCTCCATAGATGCTGACTGACCTGCTGAGTTCCTCCAGCGTCTTCTGTGTGTTGCTCTGGATTTCCAGCGTCTGTGGAATCTCTCATGTTTTAGATCCATAGCCTCTTGTGTCGCCGGAGATGCAAACTCTGCAAAGTACGTGTCACATCTTCCTCAACTCTCACGAACTCATCACGTCAAGCAGCATCAAGACTCTTCGTCAGGAACCCCAACCACCCAGGCTGTGCTCTCCTCTCGCTGATGCCACCAGGAAGGAGGTACAGGAGCCTCAGGACTCACACCACCAGGTTCAGGAACAGTTATTACCCCTCAACCATCAGGAAGGAGGTACAGGAGCCTCAGGATCCACACCACCAGGTTCAGGAACAGTTATTACCCCTCAACCATCAGGAAGGAGGTACAGGAACCTCAGGACCCACACCACCAGGTTCAGGAACAGTTATTACCACTCGACCATCAGGAAGGAGGTACAGGAGCCTCAGGTCCCACACCACTAGGTTCAGGAACAGTTATTACCCCTCAACCATCAGGAAGGAGGTACAGAAGCCTCAGGACCCACACCACCAGGTTCAGGAACAGTTATTACCCCCCTCAGCCATCAGGAAGGAGGTACAGGAGCCTCAGATCCCACACCACCAGGATCAGGGATAGTTATTACCCCCTCAACCAACAGGCGCTGGAATCAAAGGGGATAATTTCACTCAACTCATTGAAACATTCCCGCAACCAATGGACTCACTTTCAAGGACTCTTCATCTCATATTCTCGATATTTATTGCTTATTATTATTATTATTTATTGTTATTATTATGTTTGCGTATTTGTATTTAATGTAAATGCCTGGAAGGAAATAAATCTCAGGATTGTATCTAGTTATATACAGTACTGTGCAAAAGTCTTGGACAAATACATATAGAATCGGGGTGCCTAAGACTTTTGCATTCAGTACTGCATTTGTCACTGTGGAACGGAGAGCGAGTTTGTAAATCTGGCGGGAGCAAAGGATGTTGGAATTGGCGAGGGTGGGGCACCGCGGGAGGGGTGTGGGACAGGTGGCAGAGAAGGAGTATCAGGGGTGATGGGGGCGCAGACAAACCCAGCCCTGAGACACCAGGCAGGGCCATTTGATTCCAAACAATCGGTTTATCGATCACTTGCAGAATGTCTCTCTTGTGCTTCCCTCTTCCTTCCCCTTTTCCCAACCGCAATTCCCCTCTCCCTGTCCCCCTTCGCACTCTCAGTCCACAACAGAGACCCATATCAGAATCAGGTTTATTATCACTCACATATGTCATGAAATTTGATTTTTTTTTGTGTGGCAGCAGTACAGTGTAATGCATTAAATTACTACAGTACTGTGTGCAAAAGCTTTAGGCCAGCCTAGCTATCCTAGCTCTGTGTGTGTATATATATATATACACATATATATATACAGTACTGTATATAAACTTTGATAGAAAGTTGCTTTCAACTTTGAGTTGCATCGGAACTCTCCCCAACCTACCGGTCCGAACCTCGTCTATACAATATATTCCTCTCCATGGATGCTGCCTGACTTGCTGAGTTCCTCGGTCGCTTTTGTGCGCGTTGCCCAAGTTCTCCAGCGCCGGCGGGAGGGTTTTGCGAGGGAGGGCGGAGGGGAACTCATGCCTGAACGCCTCTGTTTCCCTTTCCCCTCCGTCCCCGCACAGCGCCCTGTTCACCAGCGGCTGGAACAGCATAGAGAAGAAGGTGTACAACATCCCGGGCGTGTCGCCCGACATGATGAAGCTGATCATTGAGTACGCCTACACTCGGACGGTCCCGGTCACCGTGGAGAACGTGGAGCGGCTCCTGGCCGCCGCCGACCAGTTCAACGTGCTGGGGATCGTCCGCGCCTGCTGCGAGTTCCTGCAGGCCCAGCTGTGCCTCGAGAACTGCATCGGCATCTGCAAGTTTGCCGACTACTACTTCTGCCCCGATCTGCGGCACAAAGCCTACATGTACATCCTGCACCACTTCGAGGAGATCGTGAAGGTGAGCGAGGAGTTCCTGGAGCTCTCGGCCTTCGAGCTCAGAGACATTATCGAGAAGGACGAGTTAAACGTCAAGCAGGAAGACGTGGTCTTCGACGCCATTCTCAAGTGGATTGTCCAAGACCCGGACATCAGGAAAAGGTCCATTGTCATACTGCTACCTAAGGTATAGTGTGTCACACTGACTATTTAGAAGTTTTCTAACTTGTTTTTTTTTTAAAAAAAGAACTCTTAATAGTCTGGGACCGCAGTTTATCACAGAACAGGAGAAAATCTGCCGCTGCTGGAAATCCAGAGCAACACACACATACACACACACACACGGCGTCGGGCCGAAACCCTTGGCAGGATTTCCAGCATCTGTAGATTTGCGATTTGGATTTACAGCACTACTTTGTGAAGTCTCTTCCGGGGATACCCACCCCGAAGAAGTTTAGATCTTCCTTTGGGCGGGAGTTGAGATGTAATGTTCAAATTGTACAAGGCATTGGTAAGGCTAAATTTGGAGTATTGTGTACAGTTCTGGTCACCGAATTATAGGAAAGATGTCAACAAAATCTTAGAGAGAGCACAGAGAAGATTTACTGGAATGTTACCTGGGTTTCATTTCCTAAGTTACAGAGAAAGGTTGAACAAGTTAGGTCTTTATTCTTTGGAGCGTAGAAGGTTGAGGGGGGACTTGATAGAGGTGTTTAAAATTATGAGAGGGATAGATAGAGTTGACGTGGATAGGTTTTTTCCATTGAGAATGGGGGAGATTCAAACAAGGAGGACATGAGTTGAGAGTTAAAGGGCAAAAGTTTAGGGGTAACATGAGGGGTAACTTCTTTACTCAGAGAGTGGTGGCTGTGTGGAACGAGCTTCCAGCAGAAGTGGTTGAAGCAGGTTCGATGTTGTTGTTTAAAGTTAAATTGGACAGCTATATGGACAGGAAAGAAATGGAGGGTTATGGGCTGAGTGCAGGTCGGCGGGACTAGGTGAGAGTAAGCGTTCGGCAAGGACTAGAAGGGCCGAGATGCCCTGTTTCCGTGCTGTAATTGTTATATGGGAGTTCAGAGAAACCTCCCCCATCCCCCTCTCACCGCTCCCCCTCTGTGATCCCTGCTGCCAGTCCTGCCGAAGGGACTCGGCCAGAAACGGCGACTGTTTACACTTTCCCATGGACGCTGCCTGGCCTGCTGGGTTCCTCCGGCATTGTGTGTGTGTGTGTGTCTTACATCACAGAATCGCTTTTGTTTAATAACTCTGCTCGTGCTCTCAGGTCTTCTTCTGTTGGCCTCTTAAAATTAAACCATCTCCTTATTCTTCTTAAGCACACCACAACGGCTGGGGCATAGACCACCAACAGTGGCTTGCCAGAGTCCTCTGACCTGGGCAAGTTGTCCGCAGGCCAATCTTCAAAGAACCTTCCTCTCCCAGAAATGAGGTCATTGTCTCCAAGTGTAGCTCATCTTCTTGGTGTATCCATCCTCTCCCGGCAATGAGATCATTGTCTCCAAGTGCAGCCCATCTCCTTGGTGTATCCTTCCTCTCCCAGAAATGAGCTCGTTGTCTCCAAGTGCAGCCCATGTCCTTGGTGTATCCTTCCTCTCAGCAATGAGGTCGTTGTCTCTAAGTGCAGCCCATCTCTTTGGTGTATCCTTCCTCTCCTGGCAATGAGGTCATTGTCTCCAAGTGCAGCCCATGTCCTTGGTGTATCCTTCCTCTCCCGGCAATGAGATCATTGTCTCCAAGCGCAGCCCATCTCCTTGGTGTATCCTTCCTCTCCCAGAAATGAGCTCGTTGTCTCCAAGTGCAGCCCATGTCCTTGGTGTATCCTTCCTCTCAGCAATGAGGTCATTGTCTCCAAGTGCAGCCCATGTCCTTGGTGTATCCTTCCTCTCCCAGGAAGGAGATCTATGGAGGTCCTGCTGCCATAGGTCTGGGTTTTTAACGTGATGGGATTGCAAGCCCCATGCCCAGCCTCCTCTGTTTGCAGCTGAGTTAGTGCATCCTCCGTATCATGTGGGACCACTGCTACTGGGTGCTGACGGCAGCTCACCACAGTCCTCAGGCCTGGGCCAGTCTTTCAAGTTGTCCCCAGGTGCTGCCCTTCTTCGAAGATCCTGCCTCGCCCAGGAATGATGCCTTTTTTTTTATATTTAAACAAAATTCTTTATTACAAATGTCGGTGCTATACAATATTTACAAACCCAGTGAATAACACATTTACTACACTACAAACAGACAATACATGTTAAACCAATATATTGCCATCCTCATCAATGATGGCATTTACACCCCGCGGAGCCCAACGGTCCCGGAACATCTCGACGGTCGCCGTGGACTGTGCGTATTCCTTTTCAATGTTCACCCGGGCTCGAACATACCCCCTAAACATAGCCAGGCAGTCCGCCCGGGGAGAACCTCCTGCCACCCTTTTCCAGGAGCCACGGATGGCAATTTTCGCCAGCCCCAGGAGCAAGTTGACAAGGACATCCTCATCCCTCTGTGCCCCCCTCCTTACTGGATGAAGGAATGATGCCTTGGGAGCTTCTGTTGATGTGATGGTAGCCCTGGGGTTTATCCTCTGTACATAACCTGTGCCCAGGACAGTGTAGAGGGAGCTTCACTCTGTATCTGACTGCGCTGTCCCTGGGTGGGTGTGATGGGACAGTGTAGAGGGAGCTTCACGCTGTATCTAACTCATGCTGTCCCTCCCCAGGGAGTGTGTTACTGAACAGTGCAGTGGGAGCTTCACTCTGTGTCTCACCTGTGCTGTCCCTGTCCTGGAAGTGTGTGATAGGACCGTGTAGAGGGAGACTTATTCTGTATCAAACTCATGCTCTTCCTGACCGGGGCATTTGTGATGGGACAGTGTAGGGGGATCTTCACTCTGTATCTAATCCATGCTGTCCCTCTCCCTATCCTGAGAGTGTGTGATGGGACAATGTAGAGGGAGTTTCACCCTGTATCTAGCCCATGCTCTCCCTGTCCTGGGAATGTGCATTGGGACATTGTTGAGGAATCTCCACTCAGTGTCTAACACGTGCTGTTCCTGTTGTGGGAGTGGGTGATGGGACAGTATAGAGGGAGCTTCACCCTGTAGCTAAATTGTGTCCTGTGAGTGTGTCACGGGACAGTGTAAAGGGAGCTTCACTGTGTATCTAACCCGTGCTGTCCCTGTCCTGGGAGTGTGTGATGGGACAGTGTAGAGGGAGCTTCACTCTGTATCTGACCCATACTCTCCCTGTCCTGGGGGTGTTTGTTGGAACAGTGTACAGCGAGCTTCACTCTGTCTCTAACCTGTGTCCTGTGAGAGTGTGTTGGGACAGTGTGAACAGATCTTCACTCTGTATCTAACCCATGTTGTTGCTGATCTGGGAGTGTATGTTGGGACAGTGTAGAAGAGGGAGTTTCACTCTGTCTCCAACCTGTGTCCTTTATATATATATATATATATATATATATATACACACACAAAACATCTTTATTACAAATTCAGTGCTATATTTACAAACCAGACTAACACAATTACTACACTACAAATACACAATACACATTAAACTAAAATGTTTCCATCTGTGTAAATGATGGCAATTACCCCCCGCGGAGCCCAATGGTCCCAGAACGACTGTAAGGTCAATGTGGACAGCATGTGTTCCTTCTCAATATTTACCCGGGTACGAACATACTCCTCAAACATTGCCAGGAAGTCTGCCCGGGCAGATCCTCCTGCCACCTGTTTCCAAGACCCAGTGTTCTGAGAGTGTGCATTAGGACAGTATGAACAGATCTCCAGGTGTGTCTAACCCATACTGTTGCTGATCTGGGAGTGTGTGATGGGACAGTGTAGGAAAGGGAGCTTCGATCCGTCTCTAACCCCTATATTGGGAGTCCCCATCTTGGGAGTCTGTGATGGGACAGTGTAAAGGGAGCTTCCATCTGTCTCTGACCGGTGCTGTCCCTGTCCTGGGAGTGTGTGAAGGGACAATGTAGAGGGAGATTCACTCTCTATGTCGTGTGCTGTCCCTGTTCTGTGAGTGTGTGATGGGACATTGTAGAGGTACCTTCACTCTGTTTCTAACCTGTGCTGTGCCTGTTGTGGGAGTCTGCGTTGGGGCAGAGTTAAGGGAGCTTCACTCTGTCTCTAAACTGTGGCCTGGGAGTGTGTGTGGGACAGTGTGAACAGATCTTCACTCTGATTCTAACCCTTGCTGTGATTGCCTTGAGAGGTGTGATGGGACAGTGTAGAGGGAGCTTCCTTCTCTCTCAGACACATGCTGTCCCTGACCTGGGAGCGTGCGACAGAACAGTGTAGAGGGAGATTTATTCTGTATCATACTCATGCTCTCCCTGACTCGGCAGTTTGTCATAGGACAGTGTAGAGGGAGCTTCACTCTGTATCTAACCCATGCTGTCCCCATCCCAGGAGTGTCAGATGGGAAAGTGCAGAGGGAACTTCACGCTGTGTCTAACTCGTGCCCTGGGAGTGTGCAATGGGACAGTGTAGAGGGAGCTTCACTCTGTTTCTAACCTGTTTTCTGGGAGTGTGTGATGGGACAGTGTACGGGGAGATTCCTTCTGCCCTGGGAGTGTCTGATGAGACGGTGTAGAGGGCTCTTCACACTGTATCTGAACTTTACTGTCCTTGTTCAAAGAGTGTGTGACGTGACAGTCTAGAGGGAGCTTCACTCTATCTATCCCGTGTTGTTCCTGTCCCGGGAGTGGGTGATGGGAGAGTGTAGAGGGAGCTTCACTCTCTATCTGAACAGTGCTGTCCCTGTTCTGAAAGTGTGTGACGGGACAGTGCTGCGAAGGATTCACCCTGTCTCTAACCCATTTACTGGGAGTGTGCAATAGGACAGAGTAGAGCATGACTATTCTGTATCAAACTCATGCTCTTCCTGACCGGGGAGTTTGTGATAGGACAGTGTAGAGGGAGCTTCACTCTGTATCTAACCCATGCTGTCCCTGTCCTGGGAGTGTGTGATGGGACAGTGTAGAGGGAGCTTTACTCTGTATCTGACCCATACTCTCCCTGTCTTGGGGGTGTTTGTTGGAACAGTGTACAGCGAGCTTCACTCTGTCTCTAACCTGTGTCCTGGGAATGTGTGTTGGGACAGTGTGAACAGATCTTCACTCTGTATCTAACCCATGTTGTGGCTGATCTGGGAGTGTGTATTGGGATAGTCTAGAGGGAGCTTCACTCTGGTTCTAACCTGTGCTGTTGCTGTTCTGGGAGTGTGTGATGGGTCAGTGTAGAGACAGCTTCACTCTGTATCTAACCCATGCTGTCCCTGTCCTGGGAGTGTGTGTGGGACAGTGTAGAGGGAACTTCGCTCAGTCTCTAGCCTGTGCTGTGTCTGTCGTGGGGGTCTGTTTTGGGGCAGAGTAGAGGGAGCTTCGCTCTGTCTCTAACCTGTGTCCTGGGAGTGTGCGATGGGGCAGTGTGAATAGATCTTTACTCTGTATCTAACCCATGCTGTTGCTGATCTGGGACTATGCGATAGGACAGTGTAGAGGGAGCTTCACTCTGTATCTAACCCGAGCTGTGCCTGTCAAGGGAGTGTGCTGGGGCAGAGTTCAGGGATCCTTACTCTATCCCTAACCTGTGTCCTGGGAGTGTGTGATGAGACAGTGTGGAGGAAGTTTCACTGTGTCTCTAACCTGTTTTCTGGGAGCTTGTAATGGGACAGGGTGGAGGAAGCTTCACTCTGTGTCTAACCCATACTATCCCTGTCCAAGGAGTGTGTTATAGGACAGTGTAGAGGGAGATTTATTCTGTATCGAACTCATGCTCTCCCTGACCATGGAGTTTGTGATGGAAAAGTGTAGGGGGATCTTCACTCTTTATCTAACCCATAATGTCCCTGTCCCAGGAGTATGTGATGGGACAGTGTAGGGAAAGCTTCATTCTGTCTCTAACCTGTTTTCTTGAAGTGTACGATGGGACACTGTAGAGGGAGATTCCTTCTGCCTCTGACCCATGCTGTCCCTGTCCTGAGACAGTGTAGAGGGCTCTTCACTCTGTATCTGAATCATACTGTCCCTGTTCAGTGTGTGATGTGACAGTCTAGAGGGAGCTTCACTCTATCTATCCCATGCTTTTCCTGTCCCAGGTGTGAGCGATGGGACAGTGTAGAGGGAGCTTCACTCTGTACCTAACCTGTGTTCTGGGAGTGTGTGATGGGATGGTGTAAAGGGAGCTTCACTCTATCTACCTGTGTTCTGGGAGTGTGTGATGGGACAGTGTAGAGGGAGCTTCACTCTACCTAACGTGTGTTCTGGGAGTGTGTGATGGGACAGTGTAGAGGGAGCTTCACTCTATCTAACCTGTGTTCTGGGAGTGTGTGATGGGACTGTGTAGAGAAGCTTCACTCATATCGAAACTGTGTTCTGGGAGTGTGCGATGGGACAGTGCAGAGGGAACTTCACTCTTCGTCTAACCCGAGCTGTGTCTGCCCTGGGAGTGTGTGATGGGACAAAGTGGATGGAGCATCCGTCAGTATCTAACCCATGTTCTCCCTGTCCTGGGAGTGTGGGATGGGACAGTGTCGAGGGAACTTTATTCCGTACCTAGCCTGTGCTGTCCCCATTCCGAGAGTGTGAGATGGGACAGTGTAGAGGAGGCTCAACTCTGTATTTAACCTGTGCTGTCCCTGTCCTGTGAGTGTGTGTTGGGACACTGTTGAGGGGGCTACACCCTGTCTCTCACCCTTGATGCCCCTGATCTGGGAGAGTGTGTAGTGGCAGAGCACAGGGAGCTTCACACTATCTCTAACGGATGCTGTCTCTGTCCCAGGAGTGGGTGATGACTGTGGAGAGGGTGCTGCCTTCTGTATCTAGCCTGTGCCTCCCTGTCCTGGGAGTGTGTGTTGGGACAGTGTGAACAGATAGAAACATAGAAAACCTACAGCACAACACAGGCCCTTCGACCCACAAAGCTGTACCGAACATGTCCTTACCTTAGAACTACCTAGGCTTTACCCATAGCTCTCTATTTTCCTAAGCTCCATGTAGCCATCCAGGGGTCTCTTAAAACACCCTATTGTATCCACCTCCACCACCGCCACCAGCAGCCCGTTCCACACACTCACCTCTCTCTGTGTAAAAAACATACCTCTGTACCCACTTCAAAGCACCTTAAAAGTATGCTGTCTCATGCTAGCTATTTCAGCCCTGGGGAAAAGCCTCTGACTATCCACACGATCAATGCCTCTCACCATCTTATACACCTCTATCAGGTCACCTCTCATCCTCCGTTGCTCCAAGGAGAAAAGGCCAAGTTCACTCAACCTATTCTCATAAGGCATGCTCCCCAATCCAGGCAACATCCTTGTAAATCTCCTCTGTACCCTTTCTATGGTTTCCACATCCTTCCTGTAGTGAGGTGACCAGAACTGAGCACAGTACTCCAAGTGGGGTCTGACCAGGGTCCTATATAGCTGCAACATTACCTCTCAGCTCTTAAACTCAATCCCACAATTGATGAAGGCCAATACACCGTATGCTTTCTTAACCACAGAGTCAACCTGCACAGCTGCTTTAAGTGTCCTATGGAATCGGACCGCAAGATCCCTCTGATCCTCCACACTGCCAAGAGTCTTACCATTAATGCTATATTCTGCCATATATTTGACGTACCAGAATGAACCACATCACACTTACCTGGGTTAAACTCCATCTGCCACTTCTCAGCCCAGTTTTGCATCAATGTCCCGCTGTAACCTCTGACAGCCCTCCACACTATCCACAACACCCCCAACCTTTGTGTCATCAGCAAATTTACTAACCCATCCCTCCACTTCCTCATCCAGGTCATTTATAAAAATCACGAAGAGAAGGGGTCCCAGAACAGATACCTGAGGCAGACCACTGGTGACTGACCTCCATGCAGAATATGACCCATCTACAACCACTCTTTGTCTTTTGTGGGCAAGCCAGTTCTGATCCACAAAGCAATGTCCCCTTGGCTCCCATGGCTCCTTACTTTCTCAATAAGCCTTGCATGGGGTACCTTATCAAATGGCTTGCTGAAATCCATGTATACTACATCTATGGCTCTACCTTCATCAATGTGTTTAGTCACATCCTCAAAAAAATCAATCGGGCTCATAAGGCACGACCTGCCTTTGACAAAGCTATGCTGACTATTCCTAATCATATTATGTCTCTCTCCAAATGTTCATAAATCCTGCCTCTCAGGATCTTCTCCATCAACTTACCAACCACTGAAGTAAGATTCACTGGTTTATAATTTCCTGGGCTATCTCTACTCCCTTTCTTGAATAAGGGAACAACATCCACAAACCTCCAATCCTCCAGAACTTCTCCCGTCCTCATTGATGATGCAAAGATCATCACCAGAGGCTCAGCAATCTCCTTCTTCACCTCCCACAGTAGCCTGGGAAACATCTCATCCGGTCCCGGCGACTTATCCAACTTGATGCTTTCCAAAAGCTCCAGCACATCCTCTTTCTTAATATCTACATGCTCAAGCTTTTCAGTCCACTGCAAGTCATCACTACAATCACCAAGATCCTCTTCCATGGTGAATACTGAAGTAAAGTATTCATTAAGTACCTCTGCTATTTTCTCCTGTTCCATATGAATTTTGCACTGTCACATTTGATAGGTCCTATTCTTTCATGTCTTATCCTCTTGCTCTTCACATACTTGTAGAATGCCTTGGGGATTTCCTTAATCCGGCCCACCAAGGCCTTCTCATGGTCCCTTCCGGCTCTCCTAATTTCATTCTTAAGCTCCTTCCTGATAGCCTTATAATATTCTAAATTCCTATCAGTACCTAGTTTTTTGAACCTTTCGTAAGCTCTTCTTTTCTCCTTGACTAGATTTTCAACAGCCTTTGTGCACCACGGAATTGTACGCTACCATCCTTTCCCTGTCTCATTGGAACGTACCTACACAGAACCCCATACAAATATCCCCTGAACATTTGCCACATTTCTTCTGTACGTCTCCCCGAGAACATCTGTTTCCAGTTTATGCTTCCAAGTTCCTGCCTGATACCCTCATATTTCCCCGTACTCCAATTAAACATTTCCCTAACTTGTCTGTTCCTATTCCTCTCCAATGCTATGGTAAAGGAGACAGAATTGTGATCACTGTCTCCAAAATGCTCTCCCACTGAGATATCTGACACCTGATCAGGTTCATTTCCCAATATCAGATCAAGTACAGCCTCTCCTCTTGTAGGCTTATCTACACATTGTGTCAAGAAACCTTCCTGAACACACCTAACAAACTCTACCCCATCTAAACCCCTCACTCCAGGGAGATGCCAATCAATATTTGTTAAATTAAAATCTCCCACCACAACAACCCTGTTATTATTACTCCTTTCCAGAATCTGTCTCCCTATCTGCTCCTCGATGTCCCTGTTTCTATTGGGTGGTCTATAATAAACACCCAGCAGAGTTATTGACTCCTTCCTGTTCCTAACCTCCACCCACAGAGACTCCGTAGACAACCCCTCCATGACTTCCTCCTTTTCTGCAGCCGTGACACTATCTCTGATCAACAGTGCCACGCCCCCACCTCTTTTGCCTCTCTCACTGTCCTTTCTGAAACAGCTAAAGCCTGGCACTTGAAGTAACCATTCCTGCTTCTGAGCCATCCAAGTCTCTGTAATGTCCACAACATCATAGCTCCAAGTGCTGATCCACGCTCTAAGCTCATCCGCTTTATTCATAATAGTCCTCGCATTAAAATAGACACATCTCAAACCGTCGGTCTGAGTGCGTCCCTTCTCTATCACCTGCCTATCTTCCCTCTTGCACTGTCTCCAAGCTTTCTCTATTTGTGAGCCAACCACCTCTTCCCCAGTCTCTTCAGTTCTGTTCCCACCCCCCAACAATTCAAGTTTAAACTCTCCCCAGTAGCCTTAGCAAATCTCCCCGCCAGGATATTGGTCCCCCTGGGATTCAAGTGCAACCCGTCCTTTTTGTACAGGTCACTCCTGCCCCAAAAGAGGTCCCAGTGATCCAGAAATCTGAATCCCTGCCCCCTGCTCCAATCCCCCAGCCGCACATTTATCCTCCACCTCATTCTATTCCTATACTCACCATCACGTGGCACAGGCAGTAATCCCGAGATTACTACCTTTGAGGTCCTGCTTCTCAACTTCCTTCCTAACTCCCTGTAGTCTGTTTTCAGGACCTCCTCCCCTTTCCTACCTATGTCGTTGGTACCAATATGTACCATGGCCTCTGGCTGTTCACCTTCCCACTTCAAGATATCCTGGACGTGATCAGAAACATCCCGGACCCTGGCACCTGGGAGGCAAACTACCAAAGAAACCATAGAAACTACAGCACAGAAACAGGCCCTTTGGCCCTTCTTGGCTGTGCCGAACCATTTTCTGCCTAGTCCCACTGACCTGCACACGGACCATATCCCTCCATACACCTCCCATCCATGTATCTGTCCAATTTATTCTTAAATGTTAAAAAAGAACCCGCATTTACCACCTCGTCTGGCAGCTCATTCCATACTCCCACCACTCTCTGTGTGAAGAAGCCCCCCCCCCAATGTTCCCTTTAAACTTTTCCCCCCTCACCCTTAACCCATGTCCTCTGGTTTTTTTTCTCCCCTTGCCTCAGTGGAAAAAGCCTGCTTGCATTCACTCTATCTATACCCATCATAATTTTATATACCTCTATCAAATCTCCCCTCATTCTTCTACGCTCCAGGGAATAAAGTCCTAACCTATTCAATCTTTCTCTGTAACTGAGTTTCTCAAGTCCTGGCAACATCCTTGTAAACCTTCTCTGCACTCTTTCAACCTTATTTATATCCTTCCTGTAATTTGGTGACCAAAACTGAACACAATACTCCAGATTCGGCCTCACCAATGCCTTATACAACCTCATCATAACATTCCAGCTCTTACACTCAATACTTTGATTAATAAAGGCCAATGTACCAAAAGCTCTCTTTACCACCCTATCTACCTGTGACGCCACTTTTAGGGAATTTTGTATCTGTATTCCCAGATCCCTCTGTTCCACCGCACTCCTCAGTGCCTTACCATTAACCCTGTATGTTCTACGTTGGTTTGTCCTTCCAACGTGCAATACCTCACACTTTTCTGTATTAAACTCCATCTGCTATTTTTCAGCCCATTTTTCCAGCTGGTCCAAGTCCTTCTGCAGGCTCTGAAAACCTTCCTCACTGTCTACTACACCTCCAATCTTTGTATCATCAGCAAACTTGCTGATCCAATTTATCACATTATCATCCAGATCATTGATATAGATGACAAATAACGATGGACCCAGCACTGATCCCTGTGGCACACCATCCGTGTTTCTTTCCTGCATCCACAGAATCGCCTGTCTGACCCCCTAACTATAGAGTCCCCTATCACTGCTGCCATCCTCTTCCTTTCCCTACACTTCTGAGCCACAGGGCCAGACTCTGTGCCAGAAGCACGGCCACTGTTGTTTCCCCCAGGTAGGCAGTCCCCCCCCCCAACAGTACGCAAGCAGGAGTGCTTATTGTTAAGGGAAAAAGCCACTAGGGTACTCCCTAGTATCTGACTCTTGCCCTTCCCTCTCCCGACTGTTACCCACTTATCTGTCTCCTGAGGCCCCGGTGTGACTACCTGCTCCTCTCTATCACCTCCTCACTCTGTGTCAAACCCAATCTGTTGCTGATCTGTGAGTGTGTGGAGGGAGCTTTATTCTGTGTCTAACCCATGAAGTCCCTGTCCTGGGAGTGTGTAATAGGACAGTGAAGAGGGAGCTTCCTCTGACTCGAACAATGTTTGCTGTGAGTGTGTGATGGGACGCTGTGGGGGGAGCTTCACTCTGTATCTAACCCATACTATCCCTGTTCTGGGAGTGTACGATGGGACAATGTCGAGGGAGTTGCACTCAGTATCTAACCTGTGCTGTGCCTGTCATGGGAGTGTGTTGGAGCAGAGGTCAGGGAGCTTCATTCTGTCTCTAACCTGTTTTCTGTGAGTGTGTGATGGGACAGTGTGAGCAGATATTCATTCTGTATCTAACCCATACTGTTGCTCATCTGTGAGTGTGTGATGGGACAGTGTAAAGGGAGTTTAACTCTGTATCTAACCCAAATTCTCCCTTTAATGGGAGTGTGTGATGGGACCATCTAGAGGGAACATCACTCTGTATCTGACCCATGCTGTCCCTGTCCTGGGAGTGTGTGATGGGACAGTGTAGAGGGGGTTTCACTCTGTCTGTATCCCGTACTGTTGCTGATCAGGAGTGTGTGATGGGACAGTGTAGAGGGAGTTTCACTCTGTATCTAACCCTTACTGTTGCTGATCGGGAGTGTGTGATGGGACAGTGTAGAGGGAGTTTCACTCTGTCTGTATCCTGTACTGGTGCTGATCGGGAGTGTGTGATGGGACAGTGTACAGGGAGTTTCACTCTGTATCTAACCCATACTGTTGCTGATCGGGAGTGTGTGATGGGACAGTGTAGAGGGAGTTTCACTCTGTCTGTATCCTGTACTGTTGCTGATCGGGAGTGTGTGATGGGACAGTGTACAGGGAGTTTCACTCTGTCTGTATCCCGTGCCCTGGGACTGTGCAGGCAAATCTTTATTATGTATCTAACCCGTGCTGTCCCTGTCTTGCGGGGCGGGGGGGTGGATTTGAAGATTTAAGATTTAAATCTATTTTTCACATGAACATTGAAACATGCTGTGAAATGCCAACATTCGCCTCGCTGTCTAACACAGCCGGTGGACGCGTCGGGGGTGGCAGGGGCTTCCCCAAGTGGCGTCACACATTCCAGTTGGCCACTCTGCCAGCCAGACCAACACAGAACACCCACACCCACCAGCGGCAACTCCGAAACCGTCCCCATCCGCCTGTCCCACTCAAGGACCGTGCCGCCCTCTAATCACCACACTCCTCCCCGGCCCCCACCACCACCGAACTTGCCGAGACTGGCAAAGATTGTCGGAAGCTGGCCAGACATCGGGGAGGTCGCGACGCCACTGCAAGTGAGCAATGCTGCCCACGGGGCAATCCTCCGCCCTCCTCCCGCTCCTCCTCCATTTCCCGGATGCCCGCCCTCCACCCCGTCTTCCCGCTGCCTTCAAAGAGATCCTCACCTGCGAAATTTGTTGTTTGGCAGGACATAGTGATTTTTAAAGATGATAAATTAAAGTAAGAAATAAACACAAAATACTCTGCAGATGCTGAGGTCAAAGCAACACTCACAACACGCTGGAGGAACTCAGCAGGTCAGGCAGCATCCGTGGAAACGATCAATCAACGTTTCAGGCCGGAACCCTTCGTCAGGACCGCAGGGGGAGGGGGCACAGGCCCTATAAAGAAGGTGGTGGGAGGTTGGGAAGGAGAAGGCTGGTAGGTTCCAGGTGAAAAACCAGTAAGGGGAAAGATAAAGGGGTGGGGAAGGGGAGGCAGGGAGGTGATAGGCAGGAAAGGTGAAGAAGGAATAGGGGAAAACACAATGGGTAGTAGAAGGAAGCGAAACCATGAGGGAGGTGGTAGGCAGCTGGGGGAGGGGGCAGAGTGACATAGGGATAGAGGAAGGGAGGGGGAGGGAATTACTTTTTAAAAAGAATGGCGAGTCTCTCTCTTCCCCCCACCCCACTTTCCTTACCGGTCATGATGAAGGGTGTCGGCCCGAAACATCCACCAGTTGTTCCACTCCAGAGATGCTGCCTGACCTGCTGAGTTCCGCCAGCATGTTGGATTGTCCCTGCATCCCAGGAGACGCCGCGACTCCCTTGCGCCTTCCCACAGGATAACTGGACAGCAATGGGCCAGTTCAACGTGTCCTGTGACACCAATCCCCCTCCCAACCCAACCACTCCTCTATTCCCCACCATCCCTGCCACGTCCCCCCACTAGCTGAGAGTCACGGGGAACACCTGTGAAACATCCAATAGCTCTGGACCTGCACTCGCTGGAGTTTACAATGAAGCCGGGTTGGCAGGGTGTCAGATCTCATCGAAACCTGTCAAATACTGGAAGGCCTCAATAGAGTGGATGTGGAGAGGATGTTTCCTATAGTGTGGGAGTCTAGGACCAGAGGGCACAGAGAGAGTGGATGTGGAGAGGATGTTTCCTATAGTGAGGGAGTCTAGGACCAGAGGGCACAGATAGAGTGGATGTGGAGAGGATGTTTCCTATAGTGAGGGAGTCTAGGACCAGAGGGCACAGATAGAGTGGATGTGCAGAGGACGATTCCTATAGTGGGGGAGTCTAGGACCAGAGGACACAGATACAGTGGATGTGGAGGGGATGTTTCTATAGTGAGGGAGTCTAGGACCAGAGGGCACAGATAGAGTGGATGTGGAGAGGATGTTTCCTACAGTGGGGGAGTCTGGGACCAGAAGACACAGATAGAGAGGATGTGGAGAGGATGTTTCCTATAGTGGGGGAGTCTAGGACCAGAGGGCACAGATAGACTGGATTGGTAGAGGATGTTTCCTACAGTGGGGGAGTCTAGGACCAGAGGACACAGATAGAGAGGATGTGGAGAGGATGTTTCCTACAGTGGGGGAGTCTAGGACCAGAGGACACAGATAGAGAGGATGTGGAGAGGATGTTTCCTATAGTGGGGGATTCTAGGACCAGAGGGCACAGATAGGGTGGATGTGGAGAGGATGTTTCCTACAGTGGGGGAGTCTAGGACCAGAGGACACAGATAGAGTGGATATGGAGAGGATGTTTCCTATAGTGGGGAGTCTAGGACCAGAAGTCTCCACCTCAGAATAGGATCCCCAATAGAACAGAGATGAGGAGGAATTTCTTTAGCCAGAGGGGTGGTGAATCTGTGGAATTCGTTGCCACAGACGGCACTGGTGGCCAAGTCATTGGGGGTGTATTTAAAGTAGAGATTGACAGGTTCTTGAGTAGTGAGGGTGACAAACATCAGGAGGAGAATCGGGGACGAGATGGATAATAAATCAGCCATGTTGGGATGGCGGAGTAGTCTCGATGGGCTGAATGGCCTTGTCCAGTCCTCGTGATTTGGGAGTCCAGATGGGTCAGCAGAGACGCACAGGAGAGATTTGGAATCTGGAGCATGAAATGGCATTTGGAGGAACTCAGCAGGTCGGGCAGCGTCTGTGGGGGGTGGGGGTGGGGGAGAAACTGCCAACACACACACACGCACACTCACACTAACACACTCACACTCACACTCACACACACACACAAAATGCTGGAGGAACTCAGCAGGTCGGCCAGCGTTTGTGGAGAGGAATAAACAGTCAACGTTTCGGGCTGAGACCCTTCATCAGGACTGAGAAGGAAGGCGGGGGTGAAGATGCTAGAATAAAAGGGTGGGGGGGAGGGGAAGCAGGCCTGGCTCTAAGGTGATAGGTGAAGCCGGGTGGGTGGGAAAGGTAAAGGGCTGGAGAGGAACGAATCTGATCGGAGAGGAGAGTGGACCGTGGGAGAAAGGGAAGGAGGAGGGACACCAGGGGGAGGTGATGGGTGGGAAAGGTAAAGGGCTGGAGAGGAAGGAATCTGATCGGAGAGGAGAGTGGACCATGGGAGAAAGGGAAGGAGGAGGGACACCAGGGGGAGGTGATGGGTGGGAAAGGTAAAGGGCTGGAGAGGAAGGAATCTGATCGGAGAGGAGAGTGGACCGTGGGAGAAGGGGAAGGAGGAGGGACACCAGGGGGAGATGATGGGTGGGAAAGGTAAAGGGCTGGAGAGGAAGGAATCTGATCGGAGAGGAGAGTGGACCGTGGGAGAAAGAGAAGGAGGAGGGACACCGGGGGAGGTGATGGGTGGGAAAGGTAAAGGGTTGGAGAGGAAGGAATCTGATCGGAGAGGAGAGTGGACCGTGGGAGAAAGGGAAGAGGAGGGACACCAGGGGGAGGTGATGGGTGGGAAAGGTAAAGGGCCGGAGTGGAAGGAATCTGATCAGAGGGGAGAGTGGACCATGGGAGAAAGGGAAGGAGGAGGGACACCAGGGGGAGATGATGGGTGGGAAAGGTAAAGGGTTGGAGAGGAAGGAATCTGATCGGAGAGGAGAGTGGACCGTGGGAGAAAGAGAAGGAGGAGGGACACCAGGGGGAGGTGATGGGTGGGAAAGGTAAAGGGCCGGAGTGGAAGGAATCTGATCGGAGAGGAGAATGGACTGTGGGAGAAAGGGAAGGAGGAGGGACACCAGGAGGAGGTGATGGGTGGGAAAGGTAAAGGGCTGGAGAGGAAGGAATCTGATCGGAGAGGAGAGTGGACCGTGGGAGAAAGGGAAGGAGGAGGGACACCAGGGGGAGATGATGGGTGGGAAAGGTAAAGGGCTGGAGAGGAAGGAATCTGATCAGAGAGGAGAGTGGACCGGGGGAGAAAGGGAAGGAGGAGGGACACCAGGGGGAGGTGATGGGTGGGAAAGGTAAAGGGCTGGAGAGGAAGGAATCTGATCGGAGAGGAGAGTGGACTGTGGGAGAAAGAGAAGGAGGAGGGACACCGGGGGAGGTGATGGGTGGGTAAGGTAAAGGGTTGGAGAGGAAGGAATCTGATCGGAGAGGAGAGTGGACCGTGGGAGAAAGGGAAGAGGAGGGACACCAGGGGGAGGTGATGGGTGGGAAAGGTAAAGGGCCGGAGTGGAAGGAATCTGATCAGAGGGGAGAGTGGACCATGGGAGAAAGGGAAGGAGGAGGGACACCAGGGGGAGGTGATGGGTGGGAAAGGTAAAGGGTTGGAGAGGAAGGAATCTGATCGGAGAGGAGAGTGGACCGTGGGAGAAAGAGAAGGAGGAGGGACACCAGGGGGAGGTGATGGGTGGGAAAGGTAAAGGGCCGGAGTGGAAGGAATCTGATCGGAGAGGAGAATGGACCGTGGGAGAAAGGGAAGGAGGAGGGACACTAGGGGGAGGTGATGGGTGAGAAAGGTAAAGGGCTGGAGAGGAAGGAATCTGTTAGGAGAGGACAGTGGACCAGGGGAGAAAGGGAAGGAGGAGGGACACCAGGGGGAGGTGATGAGTGGGAAAGGTAAAGGGCTGGAGTGGAAGGAATCTGATCAGAGAGGAGAGTGGACTGTGGGAGAAAGGGAAGGAGGAGGGACACCAGGGGGAGGTGATGGGTGGGAAAGGTAAAGGGCAGGAGAGGAAGGAATCTGATCGGAGAGGAGAGTGGACCGTGGGAGAAAGGGAAGAAGGAGGGACACCAGGGGGAGGTGATGGGTGGGAAAGGTAAAGGGCTGGAGAGGAAGGAATCTGATGGGAGAGGAGAGTGGACCATAGGAGAAAGGGAAGGAGGAGGGGCACCAGGGGGAGGTGATGGGCGGGTGAGAAGAAGTAAAAGGTCAGAGTGGGGGAACTCAATCGACAATTCATTCCCCTCCAACAGACGCTGCTCGGCCCGCTGAGATCCTGCGGCAGATCGTTAGCGGCTCCACGCGTGCACTGAACCGAGCCAACTGCCTTGGCTCTCCGGTCTGGGATTAAGCAGCGCTCCCGGGGGGCGCCCAGAATGGGGTCGGGGAGGGGGGAACGATACCCACTGCCGGAGGAACAGCGGGTTGGGCGGCGTCTGTGGAGGGAGATGGGCAGTCGATGTTCCGGGTTGAGACCCTTCACCAGGACTGACAGACGAGGGGAGATGACGGGGGCGGGGGGCGTGGGGGTTAAGAGGCGGGGTGGCGCAGGAGATGGTGAGTGATGGGTGGATCCAGGTGAGAGGGGTAAAGGAGGCTGGAAACGTTCCTTAAGGTTGTCATAACCAGGGGTGGGGTGGAGGAGACGGTTAATAAGCTCCACTACTTATTAAATGCTCCCAACGGCGTGCGTCTCACGTAGCCTCTGACAACCAAGTCCAGCTCCCGCCCTACACGTGTGGTTTAGCTACTAAGCCCGGCGGAACCGTGTCTACCGACAGGAGAAGGGGCAAAGGCGGGTTACCGGCGCCTTAAAACCAGTCGCTCCGGCAGATGGGGCTCGTCAGCCGCGGTTGGCAGCTTATCTGGGAGAAGGGAAACTCTGTTCTCAAACCACCCGCTGCCTTGCGGCTTGACCCGCTTCGGGAGTAAACCCCGCCGAGAGAAAAAAAAAAATCTGGAGAGCGGAGTCCCTAACGTTGAGTTCGAGGCTGACTGGTAACTCCTGGTGCCAAACCGTGTCAGTCTCTGCCGGTCCTTTGGGTCCATCGGCTGCGTGGGGAGAGGGAGCTTGCTACACGGGGGCAGCAGTTCGCTCTCCGTATCGTACCGCCCTGGCCTGCGTATCCAGACAGCCGGGACGCACCGTCCATGGACGACCCTGATCGATGGAGGGGGTGGACAGCTGGAGGTCGCCGAGGGCTGAAGCTGACGGGAGAGGACAGCGGAGCGTGAAACCAAACGAGGGCGAGAGGGGGGATAGAAGGAGAGGTGTGGGTAACTCGTGCTTTCCCCCCGTTAACAAAGGAGGCCCCTCTGTTGGCCGGAGGCCGACCGTGAGTATTGCGGCTGGCAGGGCGGTACGGTACGGAGAGCGAACTGTTGCCCGTGTAACGGGATCCCTCTCTCCACGCAGCGGATGAACCCAGAGGAACATAGAAACATAGAAAATAGGTGCAGGAGTAGGCAATTCGGCCCTTCGAGCCCGCACCACCATTCAGTACGATCATGGCTGATCATCCAACTCAGAACCCTGTACCTGCCTTCTCTCCATACCCCCTGATCCCTTTAGCCACAAGGGCCATATCTAACTCCCTCTTAAATATAGCCAATGAATTGGCCCCAACTGTTCCTGTGGCAGAGAATTCCACAGATTCACCACTCTCTGTGTGAAGAAGTTTTTCCTCATCTCGGTCCTAAAAGGCTTCCCCTTTATCCTCAAACTGTGACCCCTCGTTCTGGACTTCCCCAACATCGGGAACAATCTTCCTGCATCTAGTCTGTCCAATCCCTTTAGAATTTTATACGTTTCAATAAGATCCCCCCTTCAATCTTCTAAATTCCAGCGAGTATAAGCGTAGTCGATCCAGTCTTTCTTCATATGAAAGTCCTGCCATCCCAGGAATCAATCTGGTGAACCTTCTTTGTACTCCCTATATGGCAAGAATGTCTTTCCTCAGATTAGGGGACCAAAACTGCACACAATACTCCAGGTGTGGTCTCACCAAGGCCTTGTACAACTGCAGTAGAACCTCCCTGCTCCTGTACTCGAATCCTCTTGCTATGAATGCCAGCATACCATTCGCCTTTTTCACCGCCTGCTGTACCTGCATGCCCACTTTCAATGACTGGTGTATAATGACACCCAGGTCTCGTTGCACCTCCCCTTTTCCTAATCGGCCACCATTCAGATAATAATCTGTTTTCCTGTTCTTGCCACCAAAGTGGATAACCTCACATTTACCCACGTTAAATTGCATCTGCCATGAATTTGCCCACTCACCTAACCTATCCAAGTCACCCTGCATCCTCTTAGCATCCTCCTCACAGCTAACACTGCCGCCCAGCTTCCTGTCATCCGCAAACTTGGAGATGCTGCATTTAATTCCCTCGTCTAGGTTATTAATATATGTATTAATGATATTAATGGCACCGGAGTTGCCAGTCAGCGTGGAACTCAAGGTAGGACTCTGCCTGAGGGGCTCCAGCTGCGGATTTTCCCCCTCGCGGTTCACTCCCGAAGCCTTCCCCATGAGTGGGCACAGCGGGGTCTCCTCCTCCCCGTGCTAACCGCTGCTTGCCTTCCCCCTTCCCCCTTCCCCGGCCCGGCCCCGCAGGTGAGGCTGGCCCTCATGAACGCCGAGTACTTCATGAACAATGTCAAGAACAACGACTACGTAAAGGACAACGACGACTGCAAGCCGATCATTATCAACGCCCTCAAGGCCATGTACGACCTCAACATGAACGGGCCGTCCAGCTCGGACTTCCGCAACCCGCTCACCAGGCCCCGGCTCCCCTTCTCCATCCTCTTCGCCATCGGCGGCTGGAGCGGCGGCAGCCCCACCAACGCCATCGAGGCGTACGACGCCCGCGCCGACCGCTGGGTCAATGTCACCTGCGAGGAGGAGAGCCCCCGGGCTTACCACGGCGCCGCCTACCTCAACGGCTTCGTCTACATCATCGGCGGCTTCGACAGCGTGGACTACTTCAACAGCGTCAAGCGCTTCGACCCGGTGAGGCGGACGTGGCAGCAGGTGGCGCCCATGCACTCCCGGCGCTGCTATGTCAGCGTCACCGTCCTCCACAGCTTCATCTACGCCATGGGCGGCTTCGACGGCTACGTGCGCCTCAACACCGCCGAGCGCTACGAGCCCGAGACCAACCAGTGGACGCTGATCGCGCCGATGCACGAACAGCGCAGCGACGCCAGCGCCACCATGCTGCACGGCAAGGTAACCCGGAGGGTCGGGGGGGAGGTGGGGTGGGGGGCAGTGGTGTTGGCAGCCCCGAGCCTCCGGCTAAAGAAACTCCTGGCATTAGCCATTTCCGCCCCCAGGAAAATCTAGCATCAAAGTTGCTGGTGAACGCAGCATCTCCAGGAAGAGGTACAGTCGACGTTTCGGGGCCGAGACCCTTCGTCAGGACTTCGTCGGCCCGAAACGTCGACTGTACCTCTTCCTGGAGATGCTGCGTTCACCAGCAACTTTGATGTGTGTTGCTTGGGTTTCCAGCGTCGGCAGATTTCCTCGTGTTTGCCCAGGAAATTCTCTCTGGTTACCAGCCTCCCTGCCTCCCTGTACGCCTCCGGCAAGTCAGCTCTTCCCTCCACGGAGAAACGCCCTAGCTCGCTCCTCTCTTGCCCCAGAGCCCTGCAGAAGTCGGAGCTCCATTCTAATATTGTAGGAGGAATATTGTATCATTTCTTAATGCGTGCATTACTAAATGACAATAAAAGAGGACTGCGTGTCCTCGTAATCTAATCACCTCTAGTTTGAACTCTCCAAGGTAATCGCCCAGCTCGAGCGGTGAACGACGATCAGCAGATTTTAGCTATTCGGCCCGTTGAGTCTGCTCCACTCTATTCCATCATGGCCGGATTATTTTCCCCTCTCAACAACACCCCCCCCCCCACTCTCTTTCCTTCGCCCCTAATCGCGAACCGATCAACCTCCGCTTTCAATGTGGCTCGGCCTCCGCCGCCGCCTGCGTGGCCACGAATTCCACAGATCCACCGGCCTCTGGCCGGCTGGAGAAATCCGGCCTCGCCTCTGTTCTAATTACAGATCGCAGGTCTAACTGAAAGGAGCCAAAAGGACGGGGATTTGATCACCGGCTGTAATAATGTGGCCAGTACCCGGCGGCAGAAATGTGCAATCGATCAGTCGATAATACATCGGCCTTTAGGATCAGGTTTAATAACGCTTAATAAGACCGTAAGGCATAGGAGCAGAATGTGGCCACTCGGCCCATCAAGTCTTGTGCCATTCCGTCACCCCCTCAACCCCACTCTCCTGCCTTCTGCCTGTAACCTTAGACGCCCTGACTAATCAAGAACCTATCAACCTCCGCTTTAAGTCTCCCCAATGACTTGGCCTCCAGAGCCGCCTGCGGTGACGAATTCCACAGATTCACCTCCCTCTGGCGAAAGAAATTCCTCCTCACCTCTGTTCTAAATGGACGTCCCCCT
>NC_092402.1:5816098-5884177 GCF_030028105.1 Mobula birostris
GTCACCTTCCTTTCAGCTTGAACCAGTCTGGCCATTCTCCCCTGACCTCTCCCACTAACAAGGCACTTTCACTCACAGGATTTTCCTTTTTGTGTTTTTCACACCATTCTATGTTAAACTCTAGAATCCACTGTGCGTGAAAAATTCCAGGAGATCAGCGGTTTCTGAGATACTCAAACCACCCCGTCTGGCACCACCAATCATTCCAGGGACAAAGTCGCTTAGATCACATTTCTTCCCCGTTCTGATGTTCAGTCTGAACAACAACTGAACCTCTTGACCCCGTCTGCATGCTTTTATGCCTTGTGAGTTGTTGCCACACGACTGGCTGGTTAGATATTTGCATTAACGGACAGGTGTACCTAATAAAGTGGCCGCTGATTGTAAATTCCCCAATTAGAGAGAAGGAAAATGAGATTGAAGAGAATTTCAATCAAGGGAAGCTAAGGAAATATGTATATTTTATTTTGTTATAATTTATTGCCATGATGACACCACTCTCAGGTTGGAGGAGCAACACCTCAAATTCCATCTGGGCAGCCTCCAACCTGATGGCATGAACATTGATTTCCCCAATTTCCTTCACCCCCTTCCCTCTTCTTCCATTCTCCACTCTGGCTCCCCTCTTACTCTTCTCCTCATTTGCTATCACCTCCTCCTTCCCTTCCTCCCATGGTCCACTCTCCTATCAAACTCCTTCTTCCCCAGCCCGTTACCCTTTCCACCTATCAACCCCAGCTTCTTATTTCAACCCCCCCCCCTCCCGTACCCACATTAATTCACCTATCACCACTGGGCTTTTTCCACGGCCCTCACCTTTATCCAGCTTCTTCCATTTTCCTTTCCGATCCCGACGAAGGGTCCCGGTCGAAACGCCGGCTCTTTAGTCTTCTGCCCTGGTGCTGCCTGGCCCGCTGAATTCCTCCAGCATTTTGTGCGTGCAGTGCTCTGGATTTCTAGCATCTCCAGAATCTCTTGTGTTTATGTATTCTGAATGGACCAGAGGTCCTAGTCTGGAGTGAAGTTGCGAAATTTGAAACCACTGAATATTATGTATTGGTTCAAGGGCTGAACACTCATCTCTGGATCAGACAGATACAGATTCAAGCCCCACGCTTAGGAAGAGAGTTTACTGAGGGAACGTTACAGTGCAGAGGTGGTGCCTGCCCAATAGGGCATCGAGGCATGGCACTATATTCCCTAAACACTACGAATGAAGGAAACAACAACAATCAACAATACAATACCCACTAGGATAGGGTTCCCCTGGTCCTCACCTACCACCCCACCAGCCTCCAGGTCCAACATATTATTCTCCGTAGCTTCTGCCACCTCCAACGCGATCCCACCACTAAGCACATCTTTCCCTCCCCCCCCCCGCTTTCCGCAGGGATCGCTCCCTACGCAACTCCCTTGTCCATCCGTCCCCCCCATCCCTCCCCACCAATCTCCCTCCTGGCACTTATCCTTGTAAGCGGAACTAGTGCTACACATGCCCTTACACTTCCTCCCTTACCACCATTCAGGGTCCCAGACAGTCCTTCCAGGTGAGGCGACACTTCACCTGGCTGGGGTGATATACTGCGTCCGGTGCTCCCGATGTGGCCTTCTATATATTGGCGAGACCCGACGCAGACTGGGAGATCGCTTTGCTGAACATCTACGCTCTGTCCGCCAGAGAAAGCAGGATCTCCCAGTGGCCACACATTTTAATTCCACATCCCATTCCCATTCTGACATGTCTATCCACGGCCTCCTCTACTGTCAAGATGAAGCCACACTCAGGTTGGAGGAACAACACCTTATATTCCGTCTGGGTAGCCTCCAACCTGATGGCATGAACATCGACTTCTCTAACTTCCGCTAATGCCCCACCTCCCCCTCGTACCCCCATCTGTTATTTATTTTTATACACACATTCTTTCTCTCACTCTCCTTTTTCTCCCTCTGTCCCTCTGACTATACCCCTTGCCCACCCTCTGGTTCCCCCCCCCCCTTTTCCTTCTCCCTAGGCCTCCTGTCCCATGATCCTCTCATATCCCTTTTGCCAATCACCTGTCCAGCTCTTGGCTTCATCCCTCCCCCTCCTGTCTTCTCCTATCATTTTGGATCTCCCCCTCCCCCTCTCACTTTCAAATCTCTTACTAGCTCTTCCTTCAGTTAGTCCTGACGAAGAGTCTCGGCCCGAAACGTCGACTGTACCTCTTCCTAGAGATGCTGCCTGGCCTGCTGTGTTCACCAGCAACTTTTATATGTGTTGGATGAAGGAAATCTCTTCTTTGGTGTCCTTGAAAATAAAAGCATTCTTAAAATAGATTATCTGGCCTTTTGCCTGACTGTTGGCAAGGACTAGAGGGACAGCATCTGTGCCGTGGTGTTCTAAGACTGTCTGACTTCATTGTAGGAGATTTTCTCAACGTTGAAAGTAAATTTATTATCAAAGTACATATATGTCACCATATACAGCCCTGACAGTCATTTTCTTGTGGGCATCCTCAACAGAGTAATAACCCAAACAGAATCAATGAAAGAACCTGGGCGTTCAACCATTCGACCACAAACTCTGTAAATACAAAAAGAAATAATAGTAGTAAATAAATAAGCAACAAATATCAAGAACATGAGCCGAAGAGTCCTTGAAAGTGAATCCATTGATTGTTCCTGAATTGGCCGCCACATTTGAACAGGAAATAAACCACACTCTGCGTAACTGTGATCGTGCCGAGGTCAGGATATTGGAGGATGGTACATTTATTCATTTGCTTTTCTCTCCCCGCTTCCCCTAACACATTAACACTTTTCAATAAAGTACTATTCAGTGGCCGGAACAACATTGTGAGCCGAATGTTGTATGTGGGGTAAAAGGTCTCTGAAAGAAAGTTCATTTTTGAAGAATTCCTTTTTGTGAAAGATCTCCTCGAACTTTTCTGAGCTATAAATAATTTTTGTTTCTTCACTACCTTGAAAATGGTATTTAAATCTTATATTACCAGAAACTCTTCTCCCAAGATTTACCTACTTACTGCCCATTACGCCGCTGCTGCTTAGGGAAGCAATGAAGGTCCTCCATAGAAGGATTCTTCATTGCTGTTTCTGTAACAATTTTTACTTTGACCAGTCAGGGTTGTTATCATTGAGCTGAATCCCCCAAACCTAGAGGACCAACGGACCACTCTTAGTCTGTCCTCTAACCTTTGACCTGTTTGGAATGGGCGACCCTACCAAGAGCCAAAGAATAAAGCCCTTGACTCCAGCCACGCCAACCTCCAAACCCTATGACAAGGCTGTGGTCCTGTTGGAGGCTTCTCCCAAGAATCCATCCTCGATTTGAGAAAAAAAATATCTAAAATCGAACTCTCAATTCCCGGTGATCTTTATTTCACACTTCACAAGTAATTCTCTGCTTTGTAATGATGAAACGGGTAATGGGTGACCGTCACGGGTAAAGCCCTCCCCACTATTGAGCACATCTATTTGAAATGTTGCAGCAGGAAAGCAGCATCACTTCACTTGCCCCCATCTCTGAACTGTTCCCACAACCTATGGACTCACTTTCAAGGCCACTTCTGTCATGTTCTCAATTATTATTTGCTTGCTTGTTTCTTTCTTCCTTTACTATTTCGTTATTTTTGTATTTGCACACTTGGTTAACTTCTGCGCTCTGTTTGAGCACCCAAATTGGGACGGTCTTTCATTGATTATGCTATGGTTATCATCCTATGGATTCAGTGAGGATGCCCTCAAGGAAATGAATCTCAACAGTTTTTTATGTACCTTGAACTTTGGAAAGTCTAGATGACATGGAACTCCAGGTGTCAACTGACACTTTTCCATAAAATCACAGAAATTTGAAGATTTTATTGTGGTCCACATAATTTATTGAGATTAAAAGTAAAACAGGCTGTTTCCCTTGTTGTGAGCATTGTGTTTATTTCTTTGAACGCCAGGTAGGAGGTTTCGATGGTGCTAACCGACTCCGGAGCGCTGAAGCCTACAGTCCGCTCACCAATACTTGGCGCACGCTACCCACCATGTTCAACCCCCGCAGCAACTTTGGCATCGAGGTGGTGGACGACCTCCTGTTTGTCGTGGGTGGTTTCAATGGCTTCACCACCACGTTCAACGTGGAGTGCTACGATGAGAAGACGGACGAGTGGTACGACGCCCACGACATGAGTATCTACCGCAGCGCCTTGAGCTGCTGCGTGGTGCCAGGCCTGCCCAACGTCAGGGAGTACGCAGCGCCCAGAGACAAACTGCTCGGGTTATTGTCCCGCGAGGAACAAATAAAATATTCTGCTTCTACCAGTATTTTAGCAGTATGATCTCTGAAATGACAACTTGATTACTCTTTTGTTGTTACCAATAAAATATTTTCCTGAAGAATCAACTGTGTAATAACCATAAATAAAACTTATTTTTAAATAAAATTTTTTTTTAGAAACTTGGTATGACTATATACAGTGTTAAATGTGAAGAAGCCGCCCAGGGAACACAGAGAGTGAAGAGCATCAGAGTTCTGAAAATTAAAGTATTGTTTTCAGGATCAATTAACAGGGCACACATCAGGGAGAATGAGAGATTCCATTCACCATCAATGCCTCACAAAGGAGAAGGCAAGATGTCTTCTGCATACTGGAGAAGTGATACCATTTGTACCATGGGCAAGGAAAGGAAAACGGAGTGTAGAGTGTTATAGTAAAAGAGGTCGAGGTCTAAATGAACAGGTTAAGTATGTGACAGTAGATAATTATCAACTCTTGATGTGGGGGGGGGGGGTATAGCTCAGTGGAAGAGCACTTGACTGCAGATCCACAGGTCCCTGGTTCAAATCTGGGTGCCCCTTTGTTCGTTCAATGCTTTTCAGTGGCAGTGACCTGGTTTCAATTACCCGTCGCTGTCTGTAAACAATTCGTACATTCTCAGTTTCCTCCGGGTGCTCTGGTTTCCTCCCACATTCCAAGGGTATACAGGGTAGTAGGTTAATTGATCACGGGCAGTGTGGGCTCGTTGGGCTATGAGAGTCTTTTATCTCTGAGTAAACATAAATAAAGTTGGAATGAGGTGTGTTCGTTTGTTATGCGCCGTGGGTGATCACGGTCCCGCAAGACCCACGATCGTTCCTGGCAAATTTTTCTACTGAAGTGGTTTGCCATCGCTTTCTTCTGGGCAGTGACTTTACAAGATGGGTGACCCCCCTCCCCCCCCGGCCTAATATTATCAATACTGTTCAGAGATTGTCTGCCTGGCGTCAGTGCTCGTATAACTAGCAGAGGTAACCTCCTTCGATAAAGACGTATCTCCACCCTGCCAATGAGGTACGAGGGTTTAAAAAAAAGTCACAGGATGTTTGTATAACTTGAACCCAGAGTATGGTATAAATCCAACGTAGGAGACAATAGAGTTAATTTTCCTAAATTAGTAGATACATCAGTGGATTTAGTAAAACAGTTACTGCATTTCTGGAGTACAAAGCAAAAGGATTGTAAAGTAGATTTGTTACAGCGGCAATTTCCAATGAACTACCTAATCTAAACAAGAGGTCGGCATTGGAAAATGAAGAAAATCTGCCAACTCTGGGGTCACGGCGACTAGGATGATGAGTTTGTGAAAGATTTTTTCATCTCTTAGATTAGGTTTCTTTCTCTCACAGGTACATCGAAACATACAGGGAAGTGTGCCGCTTCTGGCAACGGCAAATAGTCCAAGGATGTCCGAAGATGCCTCCATAAATCAAAGTATTGAGTGCAGGAGATGGGATGTTATGCTGAAGTTGTATAAGACGTTGGCGAGGCCTAACTCAGTGTATTGTGTGCATTTTTAGTCGCCTACCCACAGGAAAGATGCATATAAGGTTGAAAGAGCCCTGAGAAAATTTATAAGGATGTTGCCAGGTCTGAAGGGCCTGAGTTACAAGGAAAGATTGAATAGGTTAGGATTTCATTCCTTACAATGTAGAAGATTGAGCTGAGATTTGATGAGCGTATACAAAATTGTGAGGGGAGTATAAGACCATAAGATATAGGAGCAGAATTAGGCCATTTGGCCCATCGAGCCTGCTCTGCCATTTCATCATGGCTGATTCAGTTTTCCTCTCAGCCCAGTCTCCTGCCCTCCTCCAATATCCCCACATGTCCTGGCCAATCAAGAATGTATCAACCTCTGTCATAAAGACTTGGCCTCCACAGCTCCATAAATTCCACCGATTCACCACTCTCAGGCTAAAGGAATTCCTCCGTGTATCTGTCCTAAAAGGACAGCCCTCTATTCTGAGTCGATGTCCTCTGATCTTAGACTCTCCCATCATAGGAGACACGTCCACTACTGGTCTTTCACCGTTTGATAGGTTTCAACTGGGTCACCCCCAGCCTTCTGAATTCCAGTGAATACAGGCCCGGAGAAATCAAACGCTCTTCATATGACAAGCCATTCTATCCTGGAATAATTTTCGTGAACCTCCTTTGAACCCTCTCCAGTTTCAGCACCTCCTTTCTAAAATGAGGGGCTCAAAACTGCTCACAATTCTCCAAGTGAAGCCTCACCAGTGCTTTATAAAGTCAAACAACAGGAATTCTGCAGATGCTGGAAATTCCAGCAACACACATCAAAGTTGCTGGTGAACGCAGCAGGCCAGGCAGCATCTCTAGGAAGAGGTACAGTCGACATTTCAGGCCGAGACCTTTCGTCAGGACTAACTGAAGGAAGAGTGAGTAAGGGATTTGAAAGTGGGAGGGGGAGGGGAGATCCAAAATGATAGGAGAAGACAGGAGGGGGAGGGATGGAGCCAAGAGCTGGACAGGTGATTGGCAAAAGGTATATGAGAGGATCATGGGACAGGAGGTCCGGGAAGAAAGACAAGGGGGGGGAACCCAGGGGATGGGCAAGAGGGACAGAGGGAGAAAAAGGAGAGTGAGAGAAAGAATGTGTGTATAAAAATAAATAACAGATGGGGTACGAGGGGGAGGTGGGGCCTTAGCGGAAGTTAGAGAAGTCGATGTTCATGCCATCAGGTTGGAGGCTACCCAGACGGAATATAAGGTGTTGTTCCTCCAACCTGAGTGTGGCTTCATCTTTACAGTAGAGGAGGCCGTGGATAGACATGTCGGAATGGGAATGGGATGTGGAATTAAAATGTGTGGCCACTGGGAGATCCTGCTTTCTCTGGCGGACAGAGCTTTATAAAGCCTTTGCTTTTATATTCCAGTCCCCTTGAAATGAATTTGCCTTCCTCACCACAGACTTAACCTGCAAATTCATGTTTAGAGGATCCTGCACAAGGACTCCCAAATCCCTTTGCGCCTCAGATTTTTGTATTTTCTCTCCATTTAGAAAATAGTCAACCCTTTCATTTCTTCTACCAAAGGGCATGACCGTACACTTCCCGACACTGTATTCCATCTGCATTTCTTTGCCCGTTCTCCGAATCCAAGTCCTTCTGTAGCCATTTCCTCAAAACTACTTGCTCCTCCACCTATCTTCATATTGTCTGCAAACTTTGGAAAAAAAAAGCCATCAACTTCATCATCCAAATCATTGACATATAACATAAAAAGAATCAGTCCCAACACAGACCCCTGTGGAACACTGCTAGTCACCAGCAGCCAGCCAGAAAAGGCTCCCTTTATTCCCACTCTTTACCCCCTGCCAATCAGCCACTGCTTTATCCATGCTAGAATTTTTCCAGTAATACCATGGGCTCGTAGCTTGTTAAACAGCCTCATGTGTGGCACCTGGTCAAAGACCGCCTGAAATTCCAAATACACAACATCAACTGATTCTCCTTTGTCTATCCTGCTTGTTATTTCTTCAAAGAATTCCCACAGATTTATCAGGTAGTATTTTCCCATGCTGACTCCGGCCTATTTTATCATGTGCCTCCAAGTAAGCCGAAACCGAACCCTAAACAATCCATCCACCAGCTTCCCAACCACTGAGGTCACACTAACTGGCCTATAATTTCTTTTCTTCTGCCTCTCTCCCTTCTTGAAGAGTGGAGTGACATTTGTAATTGTCTAGTTTTCCAGAACCTTGTGATTCTTTAAGGATCATTATTAATGCCTCCACAATCTCTTCAGCCCCCTCTTTCAAAACCCTGCAGTCCATCTGGACAAGGTGACTTATCTACTTTCAGACCTTTCAGTTTCCCAAGAACCTTCTCCCTAGTAATGGTAACTTCACTTCATAACACCTGGAACTTCCAACATCCTGCGAGTGTCTTCCACAGTGAAGACTGATGCAAAATACTTATTCAGTTTGTCCCCATTACTACATCTCCAGCATCATTTTCCAGTGGTCTGATATCCCTCACACCTTTCTTTTATACTTTATGGATCTGAAAAAAATTGTTGGTATCCCCTTCAATATTATTGGCTGGCTTGCTTTCATATTCCATCTTTACCTTACAACTTTTTAGTTGCCTTCTGTTGGTACTTAAAAGCTTCCCAATCCTCTAACTTCCCACCAATTTTTGTTCTATGAAATGCCCTCTCTTTGGCTTTGACTTCACTTGTTAGCCATTGTTGCATCATCTTGCCTTCAACATACTTCTTCCTCTTTAGGATGTATATACTGTATCCTGTGCCTTCCAGAAATTTCCAGCCATTACTGCTCTGCCGTCATCCCTGCCAGTGTTCTTTTCCAATCAACTCTGGCCAACTCCTCTCTCACGCCTATGCGATTTCTTTTACGCCACTGTAAAATTGATACACCTAACTTTAGCTTCTCCTCAAATTTCAGGGGGAATTTGAAATGATGATCATTTTTTTCCCAAAAGGTTCTTTTACCTTAAGCTCGCTAATCAATTTCGGTTCATTGCACAACACCCAATTCAGAAATAGCTGATCCCCTACTGGGCTCTACTATGAGCTGCTCTAAAAGCCATCTCATAGGCATTCTAGAAATTCCCCCTCTTGGAATCCAGCACCAACCTGATTTTCCCAATCTACCTGCTTTTTGAAATCCCCTACGACTTTTGTAACATTGCCCTTTGGAGAGCATTTTCTATCTCCCATTGTAATTTGTAGACCACATTCTTACTACTGGTTGGGGGGGGGGGGGTCTGTATATAACTCACATCAGGGTCTTTCAACCTTCCTTAACTCAAACCACAATAGAGAGGGTAAATGCAATCAGGCTCTTTCCACCAAGCACGAGGAAATCTGCAGATGCTGGAATTTCAAGCCACACATATAAAAATTGCTGGTGAACGCAGCAGGCCAGGCAGCATCTCTAGGAAGAGGTACAGTCGACGTTTCAGGACGAGACCCCTGACAAAGGGTCTCGGCCCGAAACGTCGACTGTACCTCTTCCTGCAGATCTTTCCACCAAGGTTGAGTGGGACTACAACGAGAGGTTGTGGGTTAAGGATGAAACATGAAACGTTTAAGGGGAACGTGAGGGGTTGAGAGTTAAGGGTGGTGTGAGTGTGGAATGAGCCATCAGTGCAGGGATGCATGCGAGCTCGATTTCAACATTTAGACAGGTACATGGACAGAAGGGGGTATGAAGGTCTATGGTCACAGTGCAGGTCGACGGCAGGAGGCAGATTAAATGGTTTTGGCATTGAACTAGGTTTCTGAGTGGTACTTTTCTACGTGCCGGGGTAGCCCGCTAGTGTCGGCGTGCCTGTATGGCCACAACTTACTGAACCTTTGGAAAGCGAGGAAACCAGGGCATTCAGAGGAAACCCACGTAGTGACAGGAAGAACTCCTAACAGACAGCAGCAGGAACTGAACCCCAGTCATCACTCCTGATGAAGGGACTCGGCCGGAAATGTCAGCTCTCCACAGATGCTGCCTGACATGCTGAGTTCCTCCAGCATTTTGTGTGAGGTGTGTGTGTGTTGTGCTCTGGATTTCCAGCATCTGTAGAATCTCTTGTATTTATGAAAATTAATTCACTGGATAAATACCACAACTACCCCCCCCCCCCCCACCCCCCAGGGGAGATGAGGGAAGCATACACTGAATATCCACATTTTGAAAGATGGGGAAGAGAGGCCTTCTGAATGAATTCCCAACTGGGAACTGAGTATTGATGGTGATTAAAAAAAAAGTGAGTCAACTTAGTAATATACTTGAATGTGGAAGAGAGTTAAACCTCAAGGTGCTGGTTGTAGCGGGCGACGGAGTAGAGGGAGACAGATTAGGAAGGCTTTGGCTCGAGAGGCTGAGGACCAACTTCACTCCAAGTGAGGTAAGGCTGGGTAAGTTCCTTAAATTACTTTAATTACCTTAAGAGTAGGTAATGGAGGCATCAGTTAGGGCAGTCGAGTGCTCCGTTTGCAGGGCGTGGGAAGTCAGGGCGAGCACAATCGTCCCTGATGACTACACCTGTAAAAGGTGCATCCAGCTGCAGCTCCTGACAAACCGAGTTAGGGAACTGGAGCTGGAGCTGGATAAACTTTGGATCATTCGGGAGACAGAGGCAGAAATACACAGGAGTTACCAGGAGATACCTCTTACAGTCAGGAGACAGGTAGCTGGGTGACTGTCAGGAGAGGGAAGGGGAATAGACAGAATGAGCAGAGCACCCCTGTGGCCGTTCCCACCAATAATAAGTACATCGTTTTGGATACTGTTGATGGGGACCACCTACCAGGGACAAGTTGCAGTGGTTACGTCTCTGGCACCAAGACGGGACCCTCAGCTCAGAAGGGAAGGAGGGAAAAGAGGAGAGCAGTAGTGATAGGGGATTCGATAGTTAGGGGGACAGATAAGAGGTTCTGTGGAAGAGATCGAGAATCCCAGATGGTCTGTTGCCAAGGTCCGTGATATCTCGGATCGAGTTCTTGGTATTCTCAAGAGGGAGGGTGAGCAGCCAGATGTCGTGGTCCATGTAGGGACCAATGACGTGGGTAGGAAGAGGGAGGAGGTCCTGAAAGGCGAGTTTAGGGAGTTAGGTGCCAAGTTAAAGGACAGGACCTCCAGGATAGCAATCTCAGGATTGCTACCAGTGCCACATGCAAGCAGGATTAGTAAGATAGCGCAGATCAAGACATGGCTGAAGAGATGGTGCAGGAAGGAGGGCTTCAGATTTATAGATAATTGGGCAGTTTTCCAGGGAAGGTGGGACCTGTTCCGACAGAACGGTTTACATCTGAACTGGAGGGGACAAATATTCTTACAGATAGGTTTCCTAGAGAGGCTCCAGGGGATTTAAACTAGATACAAGGGGAGAGGGGAACCAGAGTGTAGGAACAGATGTAGGGGAGAAGGAAGAAAAAGGAGAGTGTAAAGTTGTTTGCACCATTAATGATAAACAGAGTAAGAGGTGGAAACTTTCTTTAATGCATTTATTTTAATGCTAGGAGCATTTTAAGAAAGGTGGATGAGCTTAGAGCATGGATTGATACCTGGAAGTATGATGTTGTAGCTATTAGTGAAACTTGGCTGCAGGAGGGGTGTGATTGGCAACTAAATATTCCTGGATTTCATTGCTTCAGGTGTGATAGAATCAAAGGGACAAGAGGGGGAGGTGTTGCATTGCTTGTCAGAGAAAATATTACAGCGGTGCTCTGGCAGGATAGATTAGAGGGCTCGTCTAGGGAGGAATTGAGGAATGAGAAAGGTGTAGTAACACTTATAGGGGTGTATTATAGACCACCAAATGGGGAGCGAGAATTGGAGGAGCAAATTTGTAAGCAGATAGCAGGTATTTGTAGTAAGGACAAGGTTGTGATTGTGGGAGATTTTAATTTTCCACACATAGACTGGGAAACCCATTCTGTAAAAGGGCTGGATGGTTTGGAGTTTGTAAAATGTGTGCAAGATAGTCTTTTGCAGCAATACATAGAGGTACCAACTAGAGAAGGGGCAGTGTTGGATCTCCTGTTAGGGAATGAGATAGGGCAGGTGACGGAGATTGTGTTGGGGAGCACTTCCGGTCCAGTGATCACAATGCAATTAGTTTCAATATAATTATGGAGAAGGATAGGTCTGGACCCAGGGTTGAGACTCTTGATTGGAAAAAGGCTAACTTTGAGGAGATGTAAAAGGATTTAGAAGGAGTGGATTGGGACAACTTGTTTTATGGGAGGGATGTAATAGAGAAATGGAGGTCATTTAAAGGTGAAATTTTGAGGGTACAGACTAGAAGCCTGAGATGGCCTGTTTCCGTGCTGTAATTGTTATAGATATGGTTAAGTAGAATCTTTATGTTCCTGTTAGGTTGAAAGGAAAGGTTAAAAGTTTGAGAGAGCCATGGTTTTCAAGGGATATTGGAAACTTGGTTCGGAAAAAGAGAGATATCTACAATAAATATAGGCAGCATGGAGTAATTGAGGTTCTCGAGGAATATAAAGAATGTAAAAAGGACCTTAAGATATGAGGTTGCTTTGGCAAGTAAGGTGAAAATAAATCCAAAGGGTTTCTACAATTATATTAATGGCAAAAGGATAGTGAGGGATAAAATTTGTCCCTTAGAGAATCAGAGTGGACAGCTATGTGTGGAGCCAAAAGAGATGGGGGAGATTTCAAACAATTTCTTTTCTTTGGTATTCACTGAGAAGGATATTGAATTGTGTAAGGTAAGGGAAACAGATAGAGAAGTTATGGAAACTATGATGATTAAAGAAGAGGAAGTACTGGCGCTTTTAAGGAATATAAAAGTGGATAAGTCTCTGGGTCCTGACAGGATATTCCCGAGGACTTTGAGGGAAGTTAGTGTGGAAATAGCAGGGGCTCTGACAGAAATATTTCAAATGTCATCAGAAAGGCGGATGGTGCTGGAGGATTGGCGTATTGCTCATGTTGTTCCATTGTTTAAAAAGGGTTCGAAGAGTAAACGTAGCAATTATCGGCCTGTGAGTTTGACGTCAGTGGTGGGTAAATTGATGGAAAGTATTCTTAGAGATGGTATATATAAGTATCTGGATAGACAGGGTCTGATTAGGAACAGTCAACATGGATTTGTGCATGGAAAGTTGTGTTTGACAAATCTTATTGAATTTTTTGATGAGGTTACTAGGAAAGTTTACGAGGGTAAAGTGGTGGATGTTGTCTATATGGACTTCAGTAAGGCCTTTGACAAGATTCCACACGGAAGGTTAGTTAGGAAGGTTCAATCATTAGGTATTAATATTGAAGTAGTAAAATGGATTCAGCAGTGGCTGGATGGGAGATGCCAGAGAGTAGTGGTGGATAATTGTTTGTCAGATTGGACGCCAGTGACTAGTAGTGTGCCTCAGGGATCTGTACTGGGTCCAAGGTTGTCATATACATTAATGATCTGGATGATGGGGTGGTAAATTGGATGAGTAAGTATGCAGATAATACTAAGATAGGTGGAGTTGTGGATAATGAAATAGGTTTTCAAAGCTTGCAGAGAGATTTAGGCCAGTTAGAAGAGTGGGCTGAAAAACAGCAGATTGAGTTTAATGCTGATAAATGTAAGGTGCTAAATTTTGGTAGGACTAATCAAAATAGGACATACATGGTAAATGGTAGGGCATTGAAGAATGCAGTAGAACAGAGGGATCTAGGAATAATGGTGCATAGTTCCCTGAAGGTGGAATCTCATGTGGATAGGGTGGTGAAGAAAGCTTTTGGTATGCTGGCCTTTATAAATCAGAGCATTGAGTATAGGAGTTGGGATGTAATGTTGAAATTGTACAAGGCATTGGTGAGGCCAAATTTGGAGTATTGTGTACAGTTCTGGTCACCGAATTATAGGAAAGATGTCAACAAAATAGAGAGAATACAGAGGAGATTTACTAGAATGTTAAGCAACACACATAAAAGTTGCTGGTGAACGCAGCAGGCCAGGCAGCATCTCCAGGAAGAGAGACAGTCAACGTTTCAGGCCGAAACGTCGACCGTACCTCTTCTTAGAGATGCTGTCTGGCCTGCTGCGTTCACCAGCAACTTTTATGTGTGTTGCTTGAAATTACAGCATCAGCAGATTTCCTCGTGTTTGCGTTACTAGAAAGTTACCTGGGTTTCATCACCTAAGTTACAGAGAAAGGTTGAACAAGTTGGTTCTTCATTCTTTGGAGCGTAGAAGGTTGAGGGGGGACTTGATAGAGGTATTTAAAATTATAAAGGGGATAGATAGAGTTGACGTGGACTGGCTTTTTCCATTGAGAGGGGGGGACATTCAAATAAGAGGACATGATTTGAGAGTTAAAGGGCAAAAGTTTAGGGGTAACTTCTTTACTCAGAGAGTGGTAGCTGTGTGGAACGAGCTTCCAGCAGAAGTGGTTGAGGCAGGTTCGATATTGTCATTTAAAGTTAAATTGGACGGCTATATGGACAGGAAAGGATTGGAGGGTTATGGGCTGAGTGCAGGTCAGTGGGACTAGGTGAGAGTAAGCATTCGGCACGGACTGGAAGGGCCAAGATGTTCTGTTTCTGTGCTGTAATTGTTATATGGTTATAGATTCTCCTGTTGGAGATGATAAATGCCAGACACCTGAACCAGTTTGTACATCTTCACTCACCTCAAAACTGAAATCAACCTACAGACTCACTTTCAACCCTCAACCTTCTACGCTCCAAAGAATAAAGACCCAATTTGTTCAACCTTTCTCTGTAACTTAGGTGATGAAAGCCAGGTAACATTCTAGTAAATCTCCTCTGTACTCTCTCTATTTTGTTGACATCTTTCCTATAATTCGGTGACCAGAACTGTACACAATACTCCAAATTTGGCCTCACCAATGCCTTGTACAATTTCAACATTATATCCCAACTCCTATACTCAATGCTCTGATTAATAAAGGCCAGCACACCAAAAGCTTTCTTCACCACCCTATCCACATGAGATTCCACATTCAGGGAACTATGCACCATTATTCCTAGATATCTCTGTTCTACTGCATTCTTCAATACCCTACCATTTACCATGTATGTCCTATTTTGATTAGTCCTACCAAAATGTAGCACCTCACATTTATCAGCATTAAACTCCATCTGCCATCTTTCGGCCCACTCTTCTAACTGGCCTAAATCTCTCTGTAAGCTTTGAAAACCTACTTCATTATCAAGCTCTACAACTCATGTTCTCAGTATAAATTATCTAATATTATTAATTGTTTCTTTGTGCATTTTCAGTTTGTCGGTCTCTGTGTAGTTTTTTTTTTGATTCATTCTATTGTACATCTTCCTTCTACTGTGAATGCCTGCAAGAGGGAATCTCAGGGAAATGGTGTCATATATACACTTTGATAATACATTTACTTTGAACTTTACTATCTACTCACCACCTATCAGCCTAATGTTAAAAATTGCTCCATTCTCGTCGACTGAAAGCACACACCAAGGGTTAAGTACGAAAGGGGAACCTGAGGAGAGGGCCTTCTTCACTCAGGGGATGGTGCCAGTGGAAGGGGTGGATGAAAGTTCAATTTCATTTGAAGTTTGGAGGGGTACATGGATGGGAGAGGGCATGCAGTGCCATGGCCCAGGTGGGCATGGATGTAACTGGGCACAATGACAGCTTGGCATGGACTAGATGGGCCAAAGGGCCTGTTCCTGTCAACTCTTTAGGTATACCTAAAGCAGAGGTAGGGTTCTTGATTAGTCAGGGCATCACAGGTTACAGGGAGAAGATAAAATGGGGTTGAGAGGGATAATAAATCAGCAATGATTAAATGGCAGAGCAGAGTTGATGGGCTGAAATGGACTTAGTCCTTAAACGGCTGGAGAACAGTGCGGAAAGAACAGGTGCTGTTTTCTACCGGTAGGGATTAGTTTGTAGTTTCAAGTGCTCCCGCCACGTTTTGTCACCCGGCAACCTTATCCTTTAATCTCTTTGAATTATGGAGGACAGCATGTGTATAAATGTCTCTGTCTAGCAGACCTCATCATGATCATCATGACTCCAGTGTTTCTACTATTCTTTAATGTTTCTTAATTGTACATATGATTTTTTTTGTGTTCTATCGCTGAGCAGCAGTGAACCATCTGATTGGCCTATTAGAGTTCTTTTTATGAACTAGTTGACTTGATCAGCATTTCTGATCTGGCTATTGTTCACGATTGCACTTAAATAAAATTTTAAAAATGAATAAATAAGTGCCTAATTTGTTCCTATGTCTTATGGGCTTTTGATCCTGTTATTCTCCACACTGTTTTAAACATCTGAAGTGCCGTCTAGCTGGTTAAGTCCCCTTGAACTGAATAACCAAAATCAGTTGATTCCTGACGGCATTTCGACATTCTTTTACAAACACCTGAAACAACAGCTTCCGCTCCCTGATAATTTAGAATCAGCGTCTGTCGAATTATTGTCGGAGATTTACAGCATTGAGAAATGTCTTAACACAGGAAAAGTGACTTTGTTGTTTGGAAATTGTTCCGGTTGAAGCCAGATTTCCACCCGGCTTACAAGAACACAAAACACAGCCAGTGCAGCCAACGTTGAGATATGGTGGCCCAGATAGCACTCTGACCCTCTGCAATGTGTGCGAGTGAGCGAGAGAGAGATTTGCATTCTCCCTGCAGCTATGTTGCTAGAACTAGCTCCTGCACCCGGTCTCAGTGTAGGTGAGCATTCAAATAGACATAACAAGTGAGATAATGGGATTGCTCACAGACTAAATGGGCCAACTGGCCTTCAATATCGTGAGGAAATGGGGTAATATGAAAATGCAGTGCACAAGGGATAGGCAGCCTGTAGAAAGGGCCGGTGTACGTAATTTATAATAAATCAGTTCTCGTGATGCCAGTGTTCATTATACCCAAGGCTAAAAGATAAACGTATACTTTTGAGGAATATAAAATATAACAAGGGCCAACACAAGAACATCATTGTAATTAGTGGAAAATAAGGTGGGTAAACGATGAACCCAAGAGATTCTACAGGGGCTGGAAACCCAGAACTCATACAAAACAGGACAACACGGTAGCGTACTGGTTAGCACAACGCTTTACAGTACAGGCTGTCTGGGTTTAAACCCCATCACTGTCTGTAAGGAGTTTGTATGTTCTCCCTGTGACCATGTGGGTTTCCTCCGGGTGATCTGGTTTCCTCCCACAGTCCGAAGGCATACCGGTTAGTAGGTTGTTGTAAATTGTCCCGTGATTAAGGCTAGGATTAAATAGGGGGATTAAATGGGCTAGGTGGCTCAGCTTGAAGGGCCCACTGTGCTGTATCTCAATTCAGAATAAAAATGCTGGAGGAACTCAGCAGGTCAGGCAGCATCTATGGAGAGGAATAAACAGCTGACATTTCAGGCCAAAGCAGGTTCACCCCTTTACCTTTTCCACCCATCACCTCCCCCCCCCCCCACCCACCTATCTTCATCTATTATCTTCTAGCTTGTAGTCCTTCCCCTCCCTGCCATCTTCTGAATTCTTTCTGGTCCTTTCTGGTCTCAGCCCAAAACACCAGTTGTTTATTCCTCTCCATAGATGCTGCCCGACCTGCTGAGTTCCTCCAGCATTTTATGGGTAAATGACGATTGTGTATCTGAACACACAGTACAGATCTGCTGCTCCATCTCCACCTAGGAAAGACGTACTGTACATAATAAAAACCAGAGACAGTAGATATTTAATTCTACAGTCTGTCAAGTGGGCGTACGGCTCTCTGCATAGTAACACTTTCAATACAGAAGACAGACATATTCCGTGGTAAAAGTAACCATTTTATTGACATGCCGTATTTTATAAAAACGAATAGATAAGTTCAGATTGCCGAACATGCACGTGCATTTCACAGAAAGGGACTGTGAGGTGTAGACAAACCAGATGCAAATGGTTCAGATGGGGGATGGAGTTTACAAGCACAACTTTTGTTCAGAAGATACTCCTCGGTCTATCCCTCGTAACTCAACGTTAACCACATGGTGCTCAGCTCACTGCAGAAGTGCGCGGATGGAGAAGCCTGCTTCTTTACAAACAAACCTTTTGACAGAGGGGATGTTTAACGGATTGCCAAGAGCGACAGAGAGAAACTAAACCAACTATAATCTCAAACACATGCAGTAAACAGCCTGGATTTCAGACGAGGACACAATTTACTTTTAACTACTTTCCCTTCCCAATAGCCAACATCACTACACAGTAGCAGAAGTCTCTGCTCCCTTGGCCAAAGGGAGAAATGAAAACTGTGAGCACGCCTGACATGCACATTTAGGTCATCAATGGTGCGCGCTCTGACAAAGTCATCATCCAATCTCAGTGGAGAGAGAGGCCAATAACTCAGAAAGAATAAAAAGAGCACACAAAAGTTAAAACTAATCAAAAGCAAGTGTCAGAAGTTGGAGAGGCCTGTTAAGCACAGCTGGGGCCCATCTCCACCACACTGTTAGTTCTTTCAATCGAAAGCAAGGTTTAGTTCTGGTAGTTGCATACACACTGTGAACAAAGAAACGGGAAATGTCTAAAGCACAAGCTCCCATATCCAGTAGGCTTCAGCTGAATCTAAAAAAAGTGAGACAGCCAGAGCAGTTAAACGCAGCAAATCACGCAAAGGAATGCAATCAGTCATTATACATGCGTGTTAACTGACAGATTAAGGCTGGTTTATACTTGTGCGTACTAGCTCACGCAAGTGGGCTACGCCGTTGTGAGCATTTATACTTGTGCGTTGGTGTGTCTGCGTTGTTCTGCAATTCACCGCCAAAACGCTAGTTGGCGGTGGGGTTTCTATGCCACTGTGTTGAGTTTCAACACAAAGAAACTCAAACTTCAGACAATGGTGACTGAAACTGAAGGAAGGTGAATTTTCTGTGCTTGTCCGGCCACTGAGAGAGACGGACGAGGAAATGCATTTCAAATATTTTCAGATGTCGGCAGGTAAATTTGACGATTTGGTTCATCATCTCCAACCATTAGTATCACATCAGTGTACGCGCAGTGACTGGCAATCACCATTCGAGTTTTAGCTTCAGCTGGAAGTCAACAGGCTGCAGCAGCTACAAACTGGCGTCGAGCACAGGGTCCTCCATGATTTCAGAGGTCTGTAGAGCTTTATGGAAAGCATTGCAGCCAGAGTTCCTTCCCTGCCCTTCAGTCGCCCAATGGGAAGCTATTGCAGCGTAGGAGGAAATGCGATGCTACCAAGCGGACCAATCACAGTTGTTTCAGTCTGTGTCGCCGCGACGCGCAGTTACATTTTGGGAGAGGTGCGCGTTAGGCTACGGCGTAGGGTTCGGCGTAGAGTACAGCGTAGGGTACAGGGCTACGCCATACCTATGGCGTACATTTGACACACAAGTATAAATCAGCCTTTACTCAGAACACTAAAGCTTCCACAGTAATCCAAGAAAAGGCTGCCAAAGATGAAAGAAGCAGATTTCACAAAAATAGAGAAGGGGAAAAAAAAACCTTGTTTCTTAATGTGATGATTTGTCGCAACAAGATCTGTTACGAGATCTGTATCACAATGAGATAGTGACAACACTGGTTAGAGACGATCTGGTGTGAGATCTGTATCACAATGAGAAACTGACAATGCTGGTTAGAGAAGATCTGGTGTTAGATCTGTATCACAATGAGGAATTGACAACACTGTTTAGAAATGATCTGGTGTGAGATCTGTATCACAATGAGGAATTGACAACACTGGTTAGAGACGATCTGGTGTGAGATCTGTATCACCATGAGATACTGACAACATTATTTAGGGACAATCTGGTGTGAAATCTGTACCACAATGAGGAACTTACAACACTATTTAGAGACGATCTGGTATGAGATCTGTGTCACAATGAGACAGCTGGTTTGAGACAATCTGGTGAGAGATCTGTATCACAATGAGGAATTGACAACACTGGTTAGAGAAGATCTGGTGTGAGATCTGTATCACCATGAGATACTGACAACATTATTTAGGGACAATCTGGTGTGAAATCTGTACCACAATGAGGAACTTACAACACTATTTAGAGACGATCTGGTATGAGATCTGTGTCACAATGAGACAGCTGGTTTGAGACAATCTGGTGAGAGATCTGTATCACAATGAGGAATTGACAACACTGGTTAGAGAAGATCTGGTGTGAGATCTGTATCACCATGAGATACTGACAACATTATTTAGGGACAATCTGGTGTGAAATCTGTACCACAATGAGGAACTTACAACACTATTTAGAGACGATCTGGTATGAGATCTGTGTCACAATGAGACAGCTGGTTTGAGACAATCTGGTGAGAGATCTGTATCACAATGAGGAATTGACAACACTGGTTAGAGAAGATCTGGTGTGAGATCTGTATCACCATGAGATACTGACAACATTATTTAGGGACAATCTGGTGTGAAATCTGTACCACAATGAGGAACTTACAACACTATTTAGAGACGATCTGGTATGAGATCTGTGTCACAATGAGACAGCTGGTTTGAGACAATCTGGTGAGAGATCTGTATCACAATGAGGAATTGACAACACTGGTTAGAGAAGATCTGGTGTGAGATCTGTATCACCATGAGATACTGACAACACTATTTAGGGACAATCTGGTGTGAGATCTGTACCACAATGAGGAATTTACAACACTATTTAGAGACGATCTGGTATGAGATCTGTGTCACAATGAGACAGCTGGTTTGAGACAATCTGGTGAGAGATCTGTATCACAACAAGATACTGACAACACTGGTTAGGGACAATCAAAAAAAGGCTATTTGTAGGCAGCAAGGCTTCATGCTGAAGGGGACTAATCGCTGCTGTAATTTCCTTTTGGTTTATCGGGGAGCTGTGGGCACAGTATTTTCCACTGGGTTTAGTAATCCATTTCAAACAAGCAGTGACTGTAACTCACGCAAAAACCATGCTGCAAATCACTTACCATCAATTCCCAAGCTGCAGGCGCTGGGTCTGGAAATAAAACAACTCATCAGCACGGTAACACGGGTGTAGAGATGACTCCAGTAGCTCGTGCGACAAGTGACGGTGTATTTAGCAGTTAGACTGCATTCATTCCTGAACCACCATTACACAGGAAGAATTGGGAAAGCCACTGAGCACACTGTTGTTTCCAGAGGCCACGGGTCAATGAATACCGCCACGTTCTCACCACATTATCTCCATCTGGCTTGGTGTGCTGATGCATTTGATGGCAGAGACGTGTATTTTTTTTTTAAGGAGGAACAAAAGCAGATATCGCAGCCGAGATTGTTGTGGCCGTTTCACTGCTGGAAGGAGGACTATATTTTTAAAAATTTAGGCCATTAAAAGATGTCCTTCCCAACCGAAGCTTGTGACTGGAGAGTGTACGTGGGAACCGGGTGTAAGCAGGCGGACAGATTATGTTCAGTTCTACTTTATCAAGGGGACTTACTCTTACCAGGTCGAGAGATTATATGTAAAGGTTCCTATTCTATTTAAAATCGGAATTAGGAAGGGAAACAGTAGTTGCTGGATGGAGTATGTGACAGTCAACACTAAGCCCAGTAAACGGGAGGTTGCTCAATTGCTCAGGACCCTCGCAACAAGTCTCCGCTGTAAGAGGAGACAATTATTAAACCAGACGTCTGAGCAAACGCTAGGGCGTCAACAATGGTAAAAAAAAAAACTGAGTTTATATGTAGGGTCAAAAAGTGTACAGACCTTGCGGCAGTCAGCAGTGACATAGCTTGTCAGACGGGGTGAGAAAGGAACGATGGGTCACCATACCCTACACAATAAACCCTCTTCACCAATGCATCTCACAAATGCGTTTACAAGTGAATTTAATTTTAAATCAGGTTTGAACTGCTTACTCGAAATCCAGGACCACTCCTGATACAGAAATTAGAACGGCCTGACCAAACGTATGCTACCACCTCCTTCGAGCTTAACTTCTGAAACAAACGGACCTGTACTTGGAAAATACATCCTAGAATTCAACGATTGACATGTCAATATACATTTACACACATTGCAGCTTCTAGTAACAACACCCCAGAAGACCAAACACATTGGAAACACCACCGTGATGTAACAGAATCATTTCACATTGTTGCATTTCAAAGCTTCCTAGATATTTTAATTACGGTAATTAGGGTGGGTGCATTTTAATTACGGTCATTCTAAATCTAGAACTGCAAAGGAAAGCACTTCACCTTCGTGTAAATGTTCACTTCTAAAAGTCATGGGTTCAGAGGTGATGAGAGGCCATGTTAAGAACACCTCTCACATACTGAGCTTGGGGGTCTGTGTGGGACGAGAGGCAGAGAAACTGAAAGAGTGGACGGCGGTCAGTGGTCACCGCGGCAACTCAATCGTCACACTCCTCACTGGGAACTCTTGACACCTTCAGCAGCGGCAGCTCGAAGCCGATCTGCCAAATGCCAGGAGTGCCCGACTGGCAGGCAACACTTCAGATACGACAGAAAGGTAACTGGCTTCGAACAGCATGGGAAACAACGACCACTGTTCGCCTGTTAATGAGCGTGCTCCTCACCTACTCGCGTGCTTATCGCAGCGGTCCAAGTGGCTGGGGGAGCCCACTGGTGTTTGGTTGAGGTTTCCAAGGCAACATCCCTCTTACTGGCTGCCAACCGGAAAATTCAGACAAAAGCTGCCAGGGTCTTTGATGGTGTTAATGTAATATTCCGGATCGGGGCAGACCTCGGTTCCGGCAGTGCACAAGCACCCGCCAGACCGATCACACCAACACCCTTTGTTTCTGAGCGCTGACAGAACGGTCGCCCGACCACAACAAACAGCGGCTGTTGATATCGAGCGACAGGAAACATTTACTATGACTCAGTAGAATAGGCTCCCCACCTCCAGCCAAACTTCTTGAAGTGAATTACTTAAAAAAAATATACATGACAAAGCTTATCAATTCTGCATTAGTAAATAAAAAATGGGTCTTGAGTGACTAGGATAATATTTAGTGAGAGGGTTGAAGTGAATAAATAAACTTAACTAAGGCAAAGCATATTTTACAAGCCTTACCAACGTTTTCAACGTTCCAAGTTTACAATGACATTGCAGTTTATGCTTGGACAGGACAGGAGTTACTAGTTACCTATAAACACCAACAAGCTGCACGTCCTTTGCACTCGGGCGGCTGTGCGAGTCTCCGATGGCGATGCCACGCGGTCAGCAGTCGACCTGGGGCTGCTGCTGTCGCCTGAGGATCAGAGAACGCCGGTGTAGCTGCTGCATCTGCTGCAGCCTCTCCCGCTGCCTGGCCAGGTTCTGTGGCATTGGGTACCTCTGCGCCCCGTGCAGGTACCGGAACGGGACCCTCACGTGGCAGGCGGTCGCCCGGCACCGGGGCTGGGGCATGGGGGGCAGCAGCATCCAGCGCTTCCGCTCGGCGCAGTAGCGGTATGCCTCCTTCCGGTACTGCTTGTCTATGTCGTCGCTGTTCTTCCAGCCGCCGATGATGAAGACATCGTCGCGGAAGTAGCAGACGGCCGCCCCCTCTATACTCAGCACCTCCGGGGGCAGGCTCTCCAGGATCTCGTCGGCCGCGGCGCTGGAGATTTTCCGCTTCGCCTCGCTGTCCGTCACGGGGTAACACTTGGGGCAGCAGGAGGCCGTGTGGTAGAAGTTCGTGGTGGAGACGGCCGTCTGGAAGGCACAGTAGTTATCCAGCAGCGGCAGGGACTCCACGTCCTGCCACTCCCTCGTGTCCGTGTCGTACTTGGCGCTGACGGTCCCCAGCCCATCCTCGTTGTCGGTTTCCACGGGGCTGCGAGCGGTGACGTACACGTAGCGGTCCTCCACGCTGATGGCCTTGACGTCGCGCAGGATCTTGGGCGCCGACTGCAGGTGGTGCCACCTGTCGTTCTCGGGCTCGTAGACGTCGACGTCCTTGAAGCCCGGGCTGAAGTTGCCGTGGCCCCCGATGCTGTACAGGTGCTGCTTCACCGCCATCAGGCCGAAGGAGTGCTTCCTGGTGATCAGGTTGCTCAGCTGCTCCCAGCTGTTGCGGTTGGGGCTGTAGCGCTCCACCGTCTTCGCGAACCCGGGCTCCATGGAGCCCGCCACGTAGACGTGGGACTCGGTGACGGCCATGGCGTGGCCGTCCAGGTGGTTGTGGATGTGGGGGAGGTTCACCCACCGGTCCTCGTCAACGAAGTAGCCCACGCACTCGCTGAGGTAGTCCCCGCCCTCCGACACGCCGCCCACCACCATGATGACGTCCATGTTCTGGCCAAAGCGGGGCTGGAAGGGCACCACGTGCGACGCCCAGCTGTCCGGGCTGGCCGGCTGCTGGTTCTCCGACCTCAGCGCGTGTCCCTCCACTGCCTCTGCCACCAGCCGCAGGCAGCTGGCGCTACCCGCCACCAGCTGCTCGGACTTAATGATGCGGGTGAGGTAGGTGGGCTTCATCTGGGGCAACCGCAAGAGTTTGAACAACTCCTCGAAGTGCTTCTCCCTTTCCTCGGGGTTCCGGTGCACCCACTTCACCACCGCTTCAAACAGAACTTCCTCAGAGTCCACCGTGATCTCAGAGTCCGACAGCCAGTCCCTGACCAGGTGGAAGGGCAGCGTGTAGAACTCATCGTCCCAGATCACCTTGTAGAAGTCCCTGCGAATCATGTCTGCCGCTTTCAGCGCCAGCTGGTCCAGGGAGTACATGTGGGCCAGGCTGTGAACGGCCACGCAGTTCGTAAGGTTCAGCTTCTTCTTCAGAAACTCCCCACAGAATTCCTTCAGCTGGAGCAAGAGGAACCTGGAAGAAGCAAATGTCAGTTTGGGAAAATCTTGTGAGTGTCAACAATGGACGACACATCTGAGAGCAAACAGATCACATGTTATATACACTCAGTGGCCACTTTATTAGATAGACCTGCTTATTAAAGCAAATATCTAATCAGTCATGCATAAAAGTACGCAGACACGCTCAAGAGGTTTAACTGAGGTTTGGCCACACAGGGTTAAATGGTACGTGTGCTTCTTCATCTTAAAAACGAACATGGGCAGTGGGAGTCCCACAATCGACAAGGAACAGTCCAGCGCGTGCTGCCGAGGTGTTTTAGTGTGTCAGCGCAGTAGCATCGTGGTTAGCACGACACTTTACAGTGCAGGAGACCTGGGTTCAGTTCCCGCGGTAAGGAGTTTGCACACTCTCCCCGCAACCGCGTGGGCTTTCTCCCGCAGCCCGAAGATGTACGGGCTGGTAGGTTAATTGGTGATTATAAATTGCCCCATGATCAGGCCAGGGTTAAACCTGGTGTTGCTGGGTGGCACGGCTTGAAGGACCCATTCTATGCTGTATCTCAATAAAATAAATATAATCCAGAGAGGGGATGGTTAATTTTCAAGCAATCACGGCATAAAAATACAATTTAACATTAGCATTGCAGAAAGGATCACAGGATTATTGCTTTAAATATAGTGCAGGTCCTTAAGAATAGGCTTTTTTTTAAAAAATAGAATCTGATACAAATATAAATATATAGGATTCGGATATCCTGAGCCACACTCCGGTTCGAAGAAGGAGTCTGAGAGTCTGAGTGGGAGTGCCGAGAAAGACATTTTTGAAATTTTCGTTATTTTTTTTCTCCAACGGCGTTCTGAGAGGCGGGACTGCGCAGGCGTGTGACGTCGGGCTGTGCGGTGCGGCAGATTTAAAAGGAACAGAGCCTCATAGAGCGGGCAGCGTAGTTTGCGGGCTGCGGAGTGAGCCGGGAGCAGAGTGAAGACTTAAGGGTTTCGGCTCAACGGGCTTAGGCGGAAACAGGCGAGGAAGGTTTGGCATTCATTTTCTGTTGTTATTTGAGGAGAGCGGCAGTATGAGTGTGAGGGCAGATTGCTGTTCTCGGTGTCGGATGTGGGAGGCCCTGGAGTCTCCAAGCCTCCCGGACGTCTACATCTGCGCCAAGTGCATCGAGATGCAGCTCCTAAGGGACCGCGTTACGGAACTGGAGCTGCAGCTCGATGACCTTCGTCTGGTCAGGGAGAGTGAGGAGGTGATAGAGAGGAGTTGTAGGCAGGTGGTCACGCCGGGGCCACGAGAGGCAGACAAGTGGGTCACGGTTAGGAGGGGGAAGGGGAAAAGTCAGGTAATAGGGAGTACCCCGGTGGCTGTGCCCCTTAACAACAGGTACTCCTGTTTGAGTACTGTTGTGGGGGACAGCTTACCCGGGGGAAGCGACAGTGGCCGTGCCTCCGGCACAGAGTCCAGCCCTGTAGCTCAGAAGGGTAGGGCAAGGAAGAGGAGGGGCAGTTGTGATAGGGGACTCCATAGTAAGGGGGTCAGATAGGCGATTCTGTGGACGTAGTCCAGAGACCCGGATGGTAGTTTGCCTCCCTGGTGCCAGGGTCCGGGATATTTCTGATCGTGTCCAAGATATCCTGAAGTGGGAGGGTGAGGAGTCAGAGGTCGTGGTACATATAGGTACCAATGACATAGGTAGGAAAAGGGATGAGGTCCTGAAAGGAGAATATAGGGAGCTAGGAAGGGAGTTGAGAAAAAGGACCGCAAAGGTAGTAATCTCGGGATTACTGCCTGTGCCATGCGACAGTGAGAGTAGGAATGCGATGAGGTGGAGGATAAATGTGTGGCTGAGGGATTGGAGCAGGGTGCAGGGATTCAAGTTTTTGGATCATTGGGACCTCTTTTGGCGCAGGCGTGACCTGTACAAAAAGGACGGGTTACACTTGAATCCTAGGGTGACCAATATCCTGGCAGGGAGATTAGCGGGGGCTACTGAGGTGAATTTAAACTAGAATGGTTGGGGGGTGGGAATCAAATTAAAGAGGCTAGGCGTGAGGAGGTTAGTTCACAACAGGGGGCTGGGAACCAGTGCAGACAGGCAGAGGGGTGTAAAGTGAGGGTAGAAGCAAAAAGTACTAAGGAGAAAAGTAAAAGTGGCAGGCCGACAAATCCAGGGCAAGCATTAAAAAGGGCCACTTTTCAGCATAATTGTATAAGGGCTAAGAGAGTTGTAAAAGAGCGCCTGAAGGCTTTGTGTGTCAATGCAAGGAGCATTCGTAATAAGGTGGATGAATTGAAAGTGCAGATTGTTATTAATGATTATGATATAGTTGGGATCACACAGACATGGCTCCAGGGTGACCAGGGATGGGAGCTCAACGTTCAGGGATATTCAATATTCAGGAGGAATAGACATGAAGGAAGGGGAGGTGGGGTGGCGTTGCTAGTTAAAGAAGAGATTAACGCAATAGAAAGGAAGGACATAAGCCGGGAAGATGTGGAATCGATATGGGTAGAGCTGCGTAACACTAAGGGGCAGAAGACGCTGGTGGGAGTTGTGTACAGGCCACCTAACAGTAGTAGTGAGGTCGGAGATGGTATTAAACAGGAAATTAGAAATGTGTGCAATAAAGGAACAGCAGTTATAATGGGTGACTTCAATCTACATTTAGATTGGGTGAACCAAATTGGTAAAGGTGCTGAGGAAGAGGATTTCTTGGAATGTATGCGGGATGGTTTTTTGAACCAACATGTCGAGGAACCAACTAGAGAGCAGGCTATTCTGGACTGGGTTTTGAGCAATGAGGAAGGGTTAATTAGCAATCTTGTTGTGAGAGGCCCCTTGGGTAAGAGTGACCATAATATGGTGGAATTCTTCATTAAGATGGAGAGTGACATAGTTAATTCAGAAACAAAGGTTCTGAACTTAAAGAGGGGTAACTTTGAAGGTATGAGACATGAATTAGCTAAGATAGACTGGCAAATGACACTTAAAGGATTGACGGTGGATATGCAATAGCAAGCATTTAAAGGTTGCATGGATGAACTGCAACAATTGTTCATCCCAGTTTGGCAAAAGAATAAATCAAGGAAGGTAATGCACCCGTGGCTGACAAGAGAAATTAGGGATAGTATCAATTCCAAAGAAGAAGCATACAAATTAGCCAGAGAAAGTGGCTCACCTGAGGACTGGGAGAAATTCAGAGTTCAGCAGAGGAGGACAAAGGGCTTAATTAGGAAGGGGAAAAAAGATTATGAGAGAAAACTGGCAGGCAACATAAAAACGGACTGTAAAAGCTTTTATAGATATGTAAAAAGGAAAAGACTGGTAAAGACAAATGTAGGTCCCCTGCAGACAGAAACAGGTGAATTGATTATGGGGAGCAAGGACATGGCAGACCAATTGAATAATTACTTTGGTTCTGTCTTCACTAAGGAGGACATAAATAATCTTCCAGAAATAGTAGAGGACAGAGGATCCAGTGAGATGGAGGAACTGAGCGAAATACATGTTAGTAGGGAAGTGGTGTTACGTAAATTGAAGGGATTGAAGGCAGATAAATCCCCAGGGCCAGATGGTCTGCATCCTAGAGTGCTTAAGGAAGTCGCCCAAGAAATAGTGAATGCATTAGTGATAATTTTTCAAAACTCGTTAGATTCTGGACTAGTTCCTGAGGATTGGAGGGTGGCTAATGTAACTCCATTTTTTAAAAAAGGAGGGAGAGAGAAACCGGGGAATTATAGACCGGTTAGCCTAACGTCGGTGGTGGGGAAACTGCTGGAGTCAGTTATCAAGGATGTGATAACAGCACATTTGGAAAGTGGTGAAATGATCGGACAAAGTCAGCATGGATTTGTGAAAGGAAAATCATGTCTGACGAATCTCATAGAATTTTTTGAGGATGTAACTAGTAGAGTGGATAGGGGAAAACCAGTGGATGTGGTATATTTGGATTTTCAAAAGGCTTTTGACAAGGTCCCACACAGGAGATTAGTGTGCAAACTTAAAGCACACAGTATTGGGGGTAAGGTATTGGTGTGGGTGGAGAATTGGTTAGCAGACAGGAAGCAAAGAGTGGGAATAAACGGGACCTTTTCAGAATGGCAGGCGGTGACTAGTGGGGTACCGCAAGGCTCAGTGCTGGGACCCCAGTTGTTTACAATATGTATTAATGACTTGGATGAGGGAATTAAATGCAGCATCTCCAAGTTTGCGGATGACACGAAGCTGGGTGGCAGTGTTAGCTGTGAGGAGGATGCTAAGAGGATGCAGGGTGACTTGGATAGGTTGGGTGAGTGGGCAAATTCATGGCAGATGCAATTTAATGTGGATAAATGTGAAGTTATCCACTTTGGTGGCAAAAATAGGAAAACAGATTATTATCTGAATGATGGCCGATTAGGAAAAGGGGAGGTGCAACGAGACCTGGGTGTCATTATGCACCAGTCATTGAAAGTGGGCATGCAGGTACAGCAGGCGGTGAAAAAGGCGAATGATATGCTGGCATTCATAGCGAGAGGATTCGAGTACAGGAGCAGGGAGGTACTACTGCAGTTGTACAAGGCCTTGGTGAGACCACACCTGGAGTATTGTGTGCAGTTTTGGTCCCCTAATCTGAGGAAAGACATCCTTGCCATAGAGGAAGTACAAAGAAGGTTCACCAGATTGATTCCTGGGATGGCAGGACTTTCATACGAAGAAAGACTGGATGAACTGGGCTTGTACTCGTTGGAATTTAGAAGATTGAGGGGGGATCTGATTGAAACGTATAAGATCCTAAAGGGATTGGACAGGCTAGATGCAGGAAGATTGTTCCCGATGTTGGGGAAGTCCAGAACGAGGGGCCACAGTTGGAGGATAGAGGGGAAGTCTTTTAGGACCGAGATTAGGAAAAACTTCTTCACACAGAGAGTGGTGAATCTGTGGAATTCTCTGCCACAGGAAACAGTTGAGGCCAGTTCATTGGCTATATTTAAGAGGGAGTTAGATATGGCCCTTGTGGCTACGGGGGTCAGGGGGTATGGAGGGAAGGCTGGGGAGGGGTCCTGAGTTGGATGATCAGCCATGATCATAATAAGTGGCGGTGCAGGCTCGAAGGGCCGAATGGCCTACTCCTGCACCTACTTTCTATGCTTCTATGTTTCAGGAGGTGGCGGTAAAGCTCTTTGCCAGCCGCAATAAGAGGTTCAGCGATTACTTTGCATTAGGCATGATTAGAGTAGTCAGAGCATGACTATGTTGTGTACGGGTCTGCTGCCCTCTCGCTGTAGTTCCCTGTGGTGGTGCCATTAGGCCATCTCCTCTCTCTGCTCTGCAGCTGGGAATGGGTCGACTACTGTTGTACTTGCAAAGAGTGCAGATGGATATGAATTACTGGCCACATCCTACTGGTCATGAGGATGATCACCCAACTTAGATTATGTTGGGAGCACCAAGATCGCAAGATACGCAGCTTTGGGTGGGAAGGAAGTGATCAGGCCGAGACTGTGGCTCTGTCTAATATAACCTGCGCTCCAGTGTGGTTTTATCCAGATATTTCTCCTGGCTATTTCCTTTACCTGGGGTAGATCTACTCTTTGGGCAAGGCCGTGCATCTGAAGAGGTGGTGGTGACTCAATAGGATGAAATGGCCCTAGTGTTTACCGATGGTTGACGGTACCGGTTGATAGGTTAATTGGTCACTGCAGATAGCCCCATGATCAGGCGAGGGTTAAATCGGGGATTGTGGGGTTGCTAGGCAGTGCGACTCGAAGGGCTGCAAACGCCCATTCCACATTTTATGTCAATGAATATGTAATGTGTGTGTGTGTGTGTGTGTGTGTGTGTGTGTGTGTGTGTGTGTACACGTGTCTGTGTGTGTGCACGTGTCTGTCTCTGTGTGTGTATTAGCTTTTTCTTATGTACTGCTGCTTCAAAAACAAATTTCACAACAAATGCCAGTGATATTAAACCTGATTCTGACTCTGTCTGTGGGCCCCTGGTTAAAAGCACATTTTATATGTTTAAAAACATGAACAATGCTCCCCACATTCCCGTTATTCACCGGTCCAGTCTTTGCACTTCCAATTCAATGTCCTGACTCTCAGCGTCATCCAGAGCCTTAGTCCAAGGTTGACCAGCAACAATTCCCACATTCAAGAGCAGCGATCAAGTGTTTGGGTAGACGTTCCCAGCAGTGCCATTTTAAAAATCTGGTTTCATTATGATAGAGCAGCCCCTTCTTCTGCTGGGTGCTGCCCCCTGGTGTTGGCTCCGAGGAAGAACAAGCTGGAACAGGACAACATCCCACTTTGCAGGACATGCCATTTAGGGACTTCAGCTATATTATATTCTTCTGACTGCATGCTTTCCGCTGTCATAACCACATTTGCTTTGCACTGTTGTTACTGTGTTTTGCACCCTGACCCCAGGGGAAAGCTGTTTCATTTGGCTATATATTGAATAATATTTGCATGGGCTAGATCAGTTTAATGCTGAGATTAAGTCACTGATGAGGGTCTCAACTGAAAGGGGAGCAGGTTCATCGGTGAAAGCAGACAATTAGCAACGTGATCCAAAGTACACCCCCTGGCCAAACGTCATCTTGCTCACTTCACCTGCTGAGTACCTCCAGCATTTCTTTTCAATTCCTCCCTGCACGAAATGTTTCTTATGTATGCCTCCTTCAATCTGCCCCGACCCGGGTGCTGAATCATCCACTCACAGTGATATTTTCACAGCACACATCCTCTCCAGAATAGCTGTGATATTACAGACACAAGAGGCCCTGCAGATGCTGAAATCCAAAGCAACACACACACCTTCTGGATAAGACCACAAAACCATTTATTTCACGCCTTTTTATATCTGTTTTTCAACTTAAACATGTTTCTGAAACTGCTGAAGCCTGCAATTTACAGCTTGGAGATCGACTGAGTGAAGTTTCCGAGCTCCAAGCCCGAAGCCTCGAAGCGAAGAAACCTTGAGATGGGATGCTAGCCGATGATCAACTCCATTTCTTCGACTGAAGCTTCTACTACTCGCCAATTAAAGCCACAATGAAGACTGAGACAGAGGCGAGCAAGTGTTCGGCCTCCCCCTTTGATCCCTCTGTTGCTGGAGGAGCCTGCGTGGCCCATCTCTGTGCCTGGAGGGTAAGCCTCAGCCCTCAAGCCGTGTCCCTCTCTTTCCATGATCTTGGAGGATGTTTCTGAGGGTTTGTGTTTATAGATTTGGACTGTGACCGGTGGACTTTTTCAATCTTACGGCTTTTGTATTCTGTGCTTACGCCTGCTTTCTCATTTTTGCGCAGGAGAGAGGGGGTTTGGAGGTCAAAGTTCTTGTTGCACTTTGTGCAGGGGAGGGAGTTTGGGGCGCTGATGATCATAACCATTTAACAACTACAGCACGGAAACAGGCCATCTCGGCCCTCCTAGTCCGTGCCGAACGCTTACTCTCACCTCGTCCCATAACCCTCATGCACTCAGCCCATAACCCTCCATTCCTTTCCTGTCCAAATAGCTGTCCAATTTTGTTTTTTGAAACGACAACATCGAACCTGCCTCAACCACTTCTGCTGGAAGCTCGTTCCACACAGCTACCACCCTCTGAGTAAAGAAGTTCCCCCTCATGTTACCCCTAAACTTTTGTCCCTTAGCTCAAAAATGCAAATAAAAGAACTCTTAGAAAAGTTCACAAATATATGAAAAATAATGAGATGGGCTTTATGGGAGTGAAAGGATGGTTTAATCATGGAGTGCTGTACATTTACTTTGGTCAGCAAAACATTGAGGGAAGAAGGACCCTGACTTACTGTGCTGTACCCAGAAATTCTATGCTTTATATCATAAATTCACTTTAACCCAATCTCTAATTATTAGTTTACTTTCCTACATCCCACCCGCAAGTTCTCTATTAACCATCTTCATCTCCTCCCCCCCACCAGTTCCATTCACGCACTACACACAAACAGTGGTGCTGGAAAGTTTGCGAACCCTGAAAAACCCCCACCATTTCTGCATCAATACGACCCAAAATATGACCAGATTTTGCTGCCATTCATTTTTTTGTGCCGCGGGGGGGGTGGGTTTGCTGCTTTTCTTTGAATGACTTCCACGGTTTCTCTGTGTCACGTGACTATCTGGAGAAGACGAATCTTTGGGTTGTGTGAAGCACACATACATTGATAATAAATAAGTCTTTGAACAAAATGCAGTAGGGATTCAGCAGGTCAGCCAGCATCTACAGAAAGGAAGGGGGAAGATGTCAGAGTAAAAAGGTGGTGGGGGGAGGAGGAAAAGCTAGAAGATGATAGGTGAAGCCAGTTTATGGGGGGGTGGGGGTTTGAAATAAGGAGCTGGGAGGTTGGAAAAGGCAAAGGGTTGGAGAAGGAGGAATCGGATAGGAGAGGAGAGTGGACCGTGGGAGAAATGGAAGAAGCTGGAACACCAGGGAGAGGTGAGGAGGAAAGGGAAGAGGTCGGAGTTGGTACTTCAAGAAGAGGGAAGAGGGAAGAGGAATGCACTGTCATACTGCAGATCTTGTGAAACCACTAAGTGACTGCTAAGCTCCACCTGCATTTGCAAGTACCAATGCATTCCACTTAGCTCAATGACGATGGAAAAGCACCGGAGTTTCTAGACGCAGCGTGGAGAGCATTCTAACTGGCTGCATCACTGTCTGGTATGGCGGGCAAGGGGGAGGGGGTTTAAAGGCACAGATTCAAAATAAGCTGCAGAGAACTGAACAGTCATGGGCAGTCATCCTCCCCAGCACCCAGGATATCTTCAAAAGGCGATGCCCCAAAAAGGACCCCCATCACCCAGGACGTGCCCTCTTCTCATTGCTACCATCAGCAAGGAGGAACAGGAACCTAAAGGCACACACTCGACAATTCAGGACCAGCTCCTACCATCTGATTTCTGAATGGACATTGAACCCATGAACACTATCCTTATTCTTGCACTACTAACCTTTTTTAATACTGTAATTTACAGATTTTATTATAATGTATCGCAATGTACTGTAGCTGCAAAACAACAACTTTCATGACATCTGCCAGAGATGGGGTGGGGGCAGTTTAAAGGTGATATGAGGGGCAAGTTGTTTTTTTCTTATGCCAGTGCTTGGTTACCTAGGGTAGTCGTGGAACGTGGCAATTTGGTGGAGTTGAAGACAGACAGATGTCTATGAGAGAAACGGATGATACTACAAGAGGAGTGAATACCCTGCCACCAGGACAGAGAGATGAATACTGTTTACCTGTGGCTTCGCATTACCTAGACTTTGAATGACAGGTTGTTAACTTGTTTGTGGTAATAATTTGTTTTATCTGCTGCGTGTGATCCATGTTGCGTGGGTGCGCCGTGGTCCGGGAAGAAGTTGGTTTGTTTGGTTCTATCTATATATATGTATGTACAATCAGGTAAAGATAAACTTGAACCCGAAGGCATTTAGTACAAATCAGATTCAAGATCAGTGTGGCCTGCGCCAAATGGCCTGTCCAGAGCTGTAACATTCTGTGTTCAGTCCCTCAACCCACTCCATTAAAAACAACCCACACACCCCGTCCCAGAAAGCCCTAACCTTGCTCCTTCAACCAGTAAAGCCCTTCCCTCTCTAGTCCCTCAACAATGAAATCCCTAGTCCCAGTCCCACAACCCAATGAAATTCAGCTCCCCAACCCTCAGCCAATTAAACCCCTAACCATCCAGTCCCACAGCCAATGAAATTCAGCTGCCCAGCCCCTCAACCAATGAAACCCCTAACCGTTCAGTCCCACAGCCAATGAGATTCAGCTGCCCAGCCCCTCAACCAATGAAACCCCTAACCGTCCAGTCCCACAGCCAATGAAATTCAGCTGCCCAGCCCCTCAACCAATGAAACCCCGCTCCCAAACCCTCAGCCAATGAAGCCCCTGATGCCCCAGTCCCTCAGCCAATGAAGCCCCTGATGCCCCAGTCCCTCAGCCAATGAAACTCCTGATACCGCGGCCCCTCAGCCAATGAAACCCCTGATGCCCCAGTCCCTCAGCCAATGAAACCTGATACCCTGGTCCCTCAGCCAATGAAGCCCCTGATACCGCGGCTCCTCAGCCATTGAAACCCCTCATACCTCAGCCAATGAAGCTCCTGATGCCCCAGTCCCTCAGCCAATGAAGCCCCTGATGCCCCAGTCCCACAGCCAATGAAGCACCTGATACCCCAGTTCCTCAGCCAGTGAAACCCGATAGCCCAGTCCCTCAGCCAATGAAACTACTGATACCCCAGTCCCTTAGCCAATGAAACCCCCGATACCCCAGTCCCTCAGCCAATGAAACCCCCAATACCCCAGTCCCTCAGCCAATGAAACCCCCGATACCCCAGACCCTCAGCCAATGAAGCCCCCGATACCGCGGTCCCCCAGCCAGTGAAACCCCTCATGCCCCAGTCCCTCAGCCAATGAAACCCGATATCCCAATCCCTCAGCCAATGAAACCACTGATACCCCAGTCCCTCAGCCAATCAAACCCCGGATACCCTAGTCCCTCAGCCAATGAAGCCCCCGATACCGCGGCCCCTCAGCCAATGAAACCCCTCATGCCCCAGTCCCTCAATGAAGCCCCTGTTGCCCCATTCCTTCAGCCAATGAAACTACTGATACCCCAGTCCTTCAGCCAATGACACGGCTGCTCCTCAGCCCCGTCAGCCAATCAGATCGGCGCGGCCCGGCCCAGCCCGAGGCGCTCACCTGTCGGCCAGCTCCAGCACTTCGTGGACGGTGCCGGTGCAGACGCGGATGGCGCCGGTGTACATGTACTGGATGACGGCCTCGACGGTGTCGGGGTCGGGGCCGGGCTGGGTGCTCCAGTTGCGCATCTCCACCCGCTCGGAGCGCGACTCCTCGAAGTTGCCGCCGAGCAGCGGCTCGAAGTACTCGGTGGCGGCGGCCAGCACCGAGCGGTGGGCGCGGAACTCGCGGCCCCCCACCGACAGCGTCAGGTCGCAGAAGAGGCCGCGCTTCCGCTGCTCGTTCTGCCGGCGCGACAGCTCCAGGCAGTGGCTCTTCGAGTCGAAGTAATCGGCCTCGTCGTCGGCGTCACCGCCGCCGCCTTCCCCGGTCGGAGCCTCCGCCATCGCTGGTCCTCCAACCGCCCGCCTTTTGCTTACGTCACCCCTTGCTGACGTCACCGCCTCTGCGGGCTACGTCACCGATTCCTGCGCAGCCCGCCAGCCCTGCCCTGTTCGAAACTTTCGCCCGAAGTTAGTGTTAGTTATCCGGGGGGGAGGGGGGGAAAAATTTCCTTCGCAAGATAAATAAAGTCGGGCAGTAGAATCTTCGCCAAAACTACCCATGCACACAGAGCCGACAACTAGTGAGACAGGCAGTGGAATCTTCTCCAAAACTACCCGTGCACACAGAGCCGACAACGAGTGATCCAGCAGTGGAATCTTCTCCAAAACTACCCGTGCACACAGAGCCGACAACTAGTGAGACAGGCAGTGGAATCTTCTCCAAAACTACCCGTGCACACAGAGCCGACAACTAGTGATCCAGCAGTGGAATCTCCAAAACTACCCGTGCACACAGAGCCGACAACTAGTGAGACAGGCAGTGGAATCTTCTCCAAAACTACCCGTGCACACAGAGCCGACAACTAGTGATCCAGCAGTGGAATCTCCAAAACTACCCGTGCACACAGAGCCGACAACTAGTGAGACAGGCAGTGGAATCTTCTCCAAAACTACCCGTGCACACAGAGCCGACAACGAGTGATCCAGCAGTGGAATCTCCAAAACTACCCATGCACACAGAGCCGACAACTAGTGAGACAGGCAGTGGAATCTTCTCCAAAACTACCCGTGCACACAGAGCCGACAACGAGTGATCCAGCAGTGGAATCTTCTCCAAAACTACCCGTGCACACAGAGCCGACAACGAGTGAGACAGGCAGTGGAATCTTCTCCAAAACTACCCGTGCACACAGAGCCGACAACGAGTGATCCAGAAGTGGAATCTCCAAAACTACCCGTGCACACAGAGCCGACAACTAGTGAGACAGGCAGTGGAATCTTCTCCAAAACTACCCGTGCACACAGAGCCGACAACTAGTGAGACAGGCAGTGGAATCTCCAAAACTACCCGTGCACACAGAGCCGACAACTCGTGATACAGGCAGTGGAATCTTCTTCAAAACTACCCGTGCACACAGAGCCGACAACTAGTGAGACAGGCAGTGGAATCTCCAAAACTACCCATGCACACAGAGCCGACAACTAGTGAGACAGGCAGTGGAATCTCCAAAACTACCCGTGCACACAGAGCCGACAACTAGTGATACAGGCAGTGGAATCTTCTTCAAAACTACCCGTGCACACAGAGCCGACAACTAGTGAGACTAGTGTGACTGACGGTAGTGAAAACCGAGAGGAAACTGCTGGCATAACGAAGGAAGCCCTGAACACCCCCAGAGACGCAGGACCTTCATCGCTGGCCTAAACGCCGGCGGCGTTTGTTGTTACGGGACAATTTAGAATGACCCAATTAACCGACTAACCAGTCCGTCTTGGGACTGTGGGAGTAAACTGGAGCACCCGGAGGCAACCCAATTTTCATGAGGAGAATGTGCAGACAGCAGCGGGAATTGAACCCGGGCCGCCGGTCGTGTAGAACACAGCGCTAACCACAACACCACTGTGCTGCCCCAATCTATTTATTCGGGAGGTACTCACATACACAACTGAATAGGAATAAAAAAGTTTTAGTCCAGTTTTAGTCTTGGTTTGTCCTGTGTTTCTTGTGACATCATCCTGGAGGAACGTTGTATCATTTTTTAACGCATGCATTTCTAAATGACAATAAACAACGACTGGGTGTCCTCATAATCTAAACAAGACAGTGATTCTGATGGTGCAAATGAAAGATATCGCAGGATTATGTATACGCGATTCAGCCTGTCTGGTTCTGTAGTGTTGTCATAGACAGGGGACAAGTTCCCACTACTTATTGATCGCTCCCAATAGGGTACGCTTCAAATAGCTCCCGGCCTTCACGTGTGGTTTAGCTACTAAGCCCGGTGGAACCGTTTCTACTGACAGAAGAAGGGGCAAAGGCGGGTCACTGGCGCCTTAAAACCAGTCGCTCCGGGAAGATGGGGCTCGTCAGCCGCGGCTGGCAGCTCATCTAGGAGAAGGAAAACTCTGATCTCAAACTTCCATTGTGGCTACACCCACTCACGCGGGAGGCTCCGGGATTAAACCCCGAGGGGAACAATCCGGAGCTGGAGTCCCTGAGGCAGTCCTATGTTCAGTTCAACACTGACTGGCAACTCCTGGTGCCAAACCGTATCCGGCTCTGTCGTTCCTTTGGGTTCATCAGCTGCGTGGGGAGGGGGAGCCTGCCACACGGACAACTGTCCGCTCTCAGTATCGTACCGCATGGCTGGCATAACATCCACGGACGGCCCTGACCGACAGAGGTCTCTACCAAGAACAAAATTGATGCTACCCTACGTAGCATCCACACCAGGACCACCAGACTCAAAAACAGTGACTTTCCCCCAAGCAGTGAGGCTGGTCAACACCTCCACCCACTGACCCACCCCCCTTTACCTCCAATCACCCACTGACCCACCCGTCCTCACCCTCAATCACCCACCGACCCACCCCTCCACACACCCATTCACCCACCGACCCACCCTTCCACACCCCCCCGATCACCCACTGACCCACCCCTCCACACCCCCAATCAACCACTGACCCCCTCTCCACACCCCCAATCACCCACTGACCCACCCCTCCACACCCCCAATCAACCACTGACCCCCTCTCCACACCCCCAATCACCCACTGACCCACCCCTCCACACCCCCAATCACCCACTGACACACCCCTCCACACACCCAATCACCCACTGGCCCATCCCTCCACACACCCAATCACCCACCGACCCACCCCTCCGCACCCTCGATCACCCACCGACCCACCCCTCCGCACCCCCGATCACCCACCGACCCACCCCTCCACACCCCCGATCACCCACCGACCCACCCCTCCACACCCCCGATCACCCACCGACCCACCACTCCACACCCCCGATCACCCACCGACCCACCCCTACACACCCCCGATCACCCACCGACCCACCCCTACACACCCCCAATCACCCACCGACCCACCCCTACACACCCCCAATCACCCACCGACCCACCCCTACACACCCCCTATCACCCACCGACCCACACCCCCAATCACCCAGTGACCCACTCCTCCACACCCCCAATCACCCACCGACCCACCCCTCCACATCCCCAATCACCCACCGACCCACCCCTCCACACCCCCAATCACCCACCGACCCACCCCTCCACACACCCAATCACCCTCTGACCCACCCCTCCACACCCCCAATCACCCACCGACCCACCCCTCCACACCCCCAATCACCCACCGAGCCACCCCTCCACACCCCCAATCACCACTACTTTATCATTCCTGTCAGAGTCCGTCACTTTATGGACACGCAATCAATCTGTGTGTGTAAACTATCTCATGTATTTATATTTTTTGTGTTTTTTGAATTATGTTCTTTATCTTTTTGTGTGTTTCCTTGCCCTCCATCGAATCCGGAGTAACAATTATTTCGTTCCCCTTTACACTGGAAATGACATTAAACAATCTCCGAATCTGATATGCAGCTGAGGTGATAAGCTTTTGAGGCAAAGAGTGTGCAGACCCAAGAGGCAAGTTCCACCGCGAGGTAAATAAACCACACAGACAAAAGCCGAAGCCAATAAGTTACATACTTTAATTTATACTAAGATACTGACACGTTTTGGGACGATAGGTCGAGGCGTAGCATCCTTGCAGAAAACCCGTCAGGCAGCGCACATAGCAGAAGTACCGGTTTACCTTCGAGGGGAAGACAGCTTTCATTGATCCCACCCTGCCGTTCCCTTCAGCAGGAATTTCATTTCATCCCCAATCTGCTAATTTTTTTTTAGAAGGACCAAGCGCGGCAAATCCGTAAATCACACAGAACAGGCAGGAGGTGCCGTTCTTAAATAGTTGCACATAAGCACAGTTACTACAACACGTGGAACTCAGCACGGTAAAAGGGTCGGGATGGAACAGCACGGCAGACCCCCGAGGGAAGGTGTGGTTTTTTTGGGGGGGGGGGGGGTCAACACTCTGGCTGAACGGCGGCCGGCAAAACGCGTCGCCGCTGGTCAGCAGAGCGACGCGAAAACAGCGTTCTCAGCGGACAAGACACTCGGCAGGACGTCCCACCGCCCACCACTTTAGTGGAGGTGTTTCGACCGCACAGAATAAAAAGGACTGGCGTCTGTATCAAGGCAGCCAAGAAGGAAACTTCCTGCAGGAGATCATCAAACACACACACACAAACGCTGGAGGATCTCAGCCGATCAGGCAGCGTCTACGGAGGGGAATAAATAGTCGACATTTCAGGCCAAGACTCTTCTTCAGGACGCAGGAAGGGGGCCTATCAACCCAAAAATAAGAACGTGGGGGCGGAGGACAAGCTGGCAGGTGACAGGTGAGGGGGGAGGTGGGTGGGGGACGGATGAACTAAGAGGCTGAGAGGTGGAAAAGTTTAAAGGTCTTGATAAAGGAACTTTGATAGAAGAGAGTGGGCCGTGGGAGAAAGGGAGGCGCTGGGCAGGCAAGGAGAAGGGGTAAGAGGGGAGCCAGAATGGGGAATTGGATTTCCCCTCCATAGATGCCGCCGGATCTGCTGGATTCCCCAGATTTCAAGCGTCTGCAGATTCTCCCGTGTCTACGATCTACGGCGAGCATCCGTCAGGCTTTCAGTTTTTTCTTAAAGGATTCACGATCTTTCCCGACAAGCAAACACGAGGCAGCTGCCACCAGCACACCTCTCACGAAGCAACTGGGCCGCGGCGGGGGGAAGAAAGCAGGAAGGACACGAGGGCCGCGCTCTCGGAAGCCTACGGGCGACCCAGGACAAGGTGGCGCGAACCGGCAGCTGAAGAATGGGAAGACACCAGAGGCAAACGCAAATTGAGATGTCGTAACCTTTCCCCCCACCGCCCCGGGAAGGCGGCTACACCTGGCTCAGGTGTACCCGCCTGACTTCTCAGGGCTCGGGAATCCCGACACCAAGGGACAGACAGAAAACACACACTTCATCTGAGATTTTTGGCCCCCAAAACGGTTAAACGTCGCCAAAGAACCGAGGAATCGCCCGCCCCTGCTCCCACCCGGGGGTCTGCTGCGTTCCCCGTGGAGAAGGGTCGCACTACCACCACTGGTTCTAGGCTGGCCGCCACAGCGTCTGGAAAGCTGCGTGCGCGCACCCACGCCAAGCCCGGCCTCAAGATACCCCCGTTCCCCTCATGGGTTCACCAGCAGCACGCCTACAATTAATTAATCGTTAAAAGGGACACCGCCAAAGTTTTACAGAGGGGGCAAAAAGTTCCCCTCCCCCTCCTCCCTCTCGACCTTCTCCTACCCCCCTCCCTCTCGTTACGGGAAGAGCTCCAGTGCAAAGGAAGCGATGGGAAAAGACACCTTTCGGGGTTGGGTTTGAATGAAAATGGGGGTGGGGGGAGAGGGGGGAGAGGGGGGAGAGATGTTGTTTCTGCACCAAGACCCCTTTCTTTGCCACCCCTGGCGTTCACATGGTCATGTGCTCGGGTAAAACGTACGAGATGTCGTCCCAAGGGTGCCGGTACAGACCCTGCTTCAGTCGCTTCTGGTCCAGGTAGTGTCCTAGAGAAATTTAAAGGGCACATGAGTGAGCACAATCCTTCGGGTAATGGGGCTGTAATACACCCACAGGCACGCACACCCACCCACCCCATGACGCGTGACCGGCAGGTTCAAGTTTACCATCATTCAACCTCACGCAGGTTTTTAATCCAGAGGCTGGGTGGGAACATGAGCCGTACACGGGTTCTAAAGATTATGAGGGGGTAGAGAGGGGGGTAAATACCAGCAGGCTTTCCCACCCGTCCCCCACCACAGAGGTTGGGTGAGACGAGAGCCAGAGGTCACAGGTTAAGGGTGAAAGGTGAAATGTTTAAAGGGAACAAGAGGGGGGAGCCTCTTCTCTCGGTGAGACTGTGCAACAAGCTTCTGGCGCGATTGGTGGACGGGGGTTCGATTTCGACATTCGAGGGGGATTTGGACAGGTACGCAGATGGGAGGGGTACGGAGAGCGAAGGTCTATGCAGCTAGTCAGAGTAATAGTCCAGCATGGACAAGATGGGCCAAAGGGACTGTAATCGTGTTCTCTGACTCAGTGCACAGGGAGCTCAAGGATGTGATGTTGAGGCCTTGTAAGGCGCCCGTGAGGTCTCACTTGGGAGCATTGCGAGTAGTTTTGGGGCCTCTTCTCTGAGAAAGGACACAGAGAGTCCAGAGGGCGTTCACCAGAACAATCCCAGGAATGAAAGCATTAACGGGCCAGGAACGTCTGATGGCTCTGGACCTCCGCTCACCGTAATTCTTGACCTCAGTGAAACCTATCGAACAGTGAAAGGCCTCGATAAAGTAGATGTGGAGTGGATGTTTCCTATAGTGGGGGGAGTCCAGGACCAGAGGGCACAGATAGAGTGGATGTGGAGAGAATGTTTCCTATAGTGGGAGAGTCGAGGACCAGAGGACACAGATAGAGTGGATGTGGAGAGTATGTTCCCTATAGTGGGGGGAGTCTAGGACCAGGGGACACAGATAGAGTGGATGTAGAGAGGATGTTTCCTGTAGTCGGGGAGTCTAGGACCAGAGGGCACAGATAGAGTGGATGTGGAGAGGATGTTTCCTATACTGGGAGAGTCTAGGACCAGAGGACACAGATAGAGTGGATGTGGAGAGGATGTTTCCCATGGTGGGAGAGTCCAAGACCAGAACAGAGGGGCTTTCTTTTAGACCGGAGATGAGGAGGAACCTCTTTAGCCAGCGAGTGGTGAACCTGTGGAAATCTTTGCCACAGGCAGCGGTGGAGGCCAGGTCTTTATGTATGCTTAAGGCAGAGGTTGATAAGATTCTTGACTGGTCAGGGCATGAAGGGACACGGGAGCGAAGGCAGGAGATCGGGGCTGAGAGGAAAAATTGATCAGCCATGGTGAAACAGCCTCGGAATAGTGGGACGACCATTTAGAACGGAGATGAGGAGGAATTTTTTTTAGCTAGAGGGTGGTGAATCTGTGGAATTCGTTGCCACAGGCGGCCAGGTATACATAAGGCAGAGGTTGATAGGTTCCTGACTGGTCAGGGCATGAAGGGATACAGGGAGGAGGCAGGAAACTGGGGCAGGGAGGGAAATGGGATCAGCCACGATGAAATGGCGGATCCGACTCAAAGGGCCAAATGGGCCAAATTCTGCTCCTGTATCTTATGGTCCTACACAGCTAAACAAAACACCGTTCCTCTGGGGCCAGGGTGTAAAACACTCTGCATAGTGACACACAGCACATAGAGTTACGATCCAGCACGTACAGTCACAAAAACAGTGGGAAAAACAGGAAAACAGATTATTATCTGAATGGTGGCCAATTAGGAAAAGGGGAGGTGCAACGAGACCTGGGTGTCATTATACACCAGTCATTGAAAGTGGGTATGCAGGTACAGCAGGCGGTGAAAAAGGCGAATGGTATGCTGGCATTCATAGCAAGAGGATTCGAATACAGGAGCAGGGAGGTACTACTGCAGTTGTACAAGGCCTTGGTGAGACCACACCTGGAGTATTGTGTGCAGTTTTGGTCCCCTAATCTGAGGAAAGGCATTCTTGCCATAGAGGGAGTACAAAGAAGGTTCAGCAGATTGATTCCTGGGATGGCAGGACTTTCATATGATGAAAGACTGGATCGGCTAGGCTTATACTCGCTGGAATTTAGAAGATTGAGGGGGGATCTGATTGAAACATATAAAATCCTAAAGGGATTGGACAGGCTAGATGCAGGAAGATTGTTGCCGATGTTGGGGAAGTCCAGAACGAGGGGTCACAGTTTGAGGATAAAGGGGAAGCCTTTTAGGACCGAGATGAGGAAAAACTTCTTCACAGAGAGAGTGGTGAATCTGTAGAATTCTCTGCCACAGGAAACAGTTGAGGCCAGTTCATTGGCTATATTTAAGAGGGAGTTAGATATGGCCCTTGTGGCTAAAGGGATCAGGGGGTATGGAGAGAAGGCAGGTACAGGGTTCTGAGTTGGACTATCAGCCATGATCGTACTGAATGGTGGTGCAGGCTCGAAGGGCCGAATGGCCTACTCCTGCACCTATTTTCTATGTTTCTATGAGATTAAGGGAGCTAGGGTTTTACTCTCTGGAGAGAAGGAGAATAAGAGGAGACATGATAGAGGTGTACAAGATAATAAGAGGAACGGATAGCCTGGTGTATCTGCCTGTACCGACACCCCCCGGCAGTGCGTCCCACACACCCACCAGCTCTGTGTAAAAAAAAACTACCTCCAGCACCCCCCGCTACACCTTCCTCCAATCTCTTCAAAATTATGGCCCCTCGTGTCAGCCACTTGCACACTGGGGAAAAGTCTCTGGCTGTCCACTCGATCTATGCTTCTTATCATCTTGTACATCTCCGGCAATGAGCTCAGTGGAAAAAACCTGCTGGGATTTACCTCCTCATAATTCTGTATACCCCTATCAAAAGGCGAGAGGAGAGAGAGCAGCGCGCCGCGCATGCTCAGCTCTCCGGTGGAAAATGATGTCCTATCTGTTAAGTAGGGGCCGTGGACAATTCTGATTTGATGGAGAATGGACGTGAAAGCACAGAGGAACATCTGGAGAAATTTCTGAAACGCCCGTTCGCTGCTGTCGTTACTGTGCGGTCGGGAATCTTTCGGAGGGTAGGCCTCAAAATCCCCGGCCTTGCCTGCTTTTGGCGACCGAGAAGGAGGTCGAATCGATCGGACAGAGATGGTGCTCAGTACTCGGTGTCGGAGGCTCGGAGTTTTCGGATGACTCAGAGTCGGATTGTGGTTGGGTATGGCAGGGAGAGTTTTTCTTCCCTCTCCCGTCTGCGTGAGATGTGGGACATTTGAGAGACTTTGAACTTTTACTGTGCTCGTGGACTTCTTCATCAAGTTATGGTATTGTTACACTGTTGTAACTATATGTTATAATTATGTGGTTTTGTCAGTATACTCCCCGCCCCTGTCCCCTCCCACTCCCGCGGGAGAAGAACCCTATACTGTGGTCCTTCCCCACCGGGCCCTCGCGGTGGCTGCACCCAGTTTCAGTGCGTCCCTCAGCACGTACTCCTGCAGCCGCGGATGTGCCAGTCGGCAGCACTCTCCCACGGAGATCTCCACGTGCTGGTTAGACCATCCAGTTCCCGGCCGACCGAAGAGCGTCTCTCACCGACTGTTTACCACAGGTCCTGCCTGGCCTGCTGAGTTCCTCCAGCACTTTGCGCACGCTGCTTGGGTTTCTGGCATCTGCGGATTTTCTCTTGTTTGTCAATGACAGACTGCGCCAACTCGGGCACTCAACCGGTGTGCAAAAAGCCTTTCTCTAAAAACTCAGGCCCTCTAGTCCCGGCAACACCCTTGTAACTGTTCTCTGCGCTCTTTCCATCTTATTGACATCCATTGCGGGGGAGGAGGAGATAGCGGCGCGACGCAGAGAGCGCAGCTCTCCGGTGAAATGATATCGTATTTGTAAGTAGGATGCCGTGCACAATTCTGATTTGATGGAGACAGATGTGAGAAGGCACAGAGGAACACCTGGAGAAACTTCTGAAATGCCCGGTTCGCTGCCGCTGCTACTGTGTGATCGAGAATCTCCGGAGGGAAGGCCTTAAAATCCCCGGCTTTGCCTGCTGCTGGTGACCGAGGTTGGGGTCGAAGCATTCGGCAGAGATGGTGTCGGAGGGCTGGTCAGAGGCTCGAAGTTTTCAGATGACTCAGAGTCGGACTGTGGTCAGGCATGGCAGGGAGAGTTTTCTTCCTTCTCCCGTCTGCGTGAGATGTGGGACTTTCGAGAGACTTTGAACTTTTTTTTTTACTGTGTTCATGGCCTGTTCTTCATCAAGTTATGGTATTGTTGCACTGTTGTAACTGTATGTTATAACTAGCAACACACATCAAAGTTGCTGGTGAACGCAGCAGGCCAGGCAGCATCTCTAGGAAGAGGTACAGTCGACGTTTCGGGCCAAGACCCTTCATGTGAACATTGACTTCTCTAATTTCCGCTAATGCCCCACCTCCCCCTTGTACCCCATCCGTTATTTATTTATATACACACATTCTTTCTCTCTCTTTCCTTTTTCTCCCTCTGTCCCTCTCACTATACCCTTTGCCCATCCTCTGGGTTCCCCCCCCCCCCCCCACTTTTCCTTCTTCCTGGGCCTCCTGTCCCATGATCCTCTCATATCTCTTTTGCCAATCACCTGTCCAGCTCTTGGCTCCATCCCTCCCCCTCCTGTCTTCTCCTATCATTTTGGATCTCCTCCTCCCCCTCCCACTTTCAAATCTCTTACTAGCTCTTCTTTCAGTTAGTCCTGACGAAGGGTCTCGGCCCGAAACGTCAACTGTACCTCTTCCTAGAGATGCTGCCTGGCCTGCTGCGTTCACCAGCAACTTTGATGTGTGTTGCTTGAATTTCCAGCATCTGCAGAATTCCTGTTGTTTGCAATATGTTATAACTATGTGGTTTTTGTTAGTTTTTCAGTCTTGGTCTGTCCTGTGTTTCTGTAATATCACACCAGAGGAATATTGTATCATTTCTTAATGCATGCGTTACTAAATGACAATAAAAGAAGACTGCGTGTCCTCATAACCTAATCTAATCTTCCCCGTAGGTAGGGATACGCCTTCAACATGACGTCCCAGCTCCTGAAAAATGGTGAAAGGGAGATGGAGGCTGCAAAGTGATGTGGGCGGATTAACTGGAACTCTGACTTAAGGAAGGAAAACCAGAGTAATTCTCCACAAAGGGAAGAGCAAGGGATCGGTGAAAAACCAAAACAATTTAAAATGGTGAAAGTGTACGGTTTAATAGCTCAAGCTAACTCACCAATAAAACCCATACTCCGGCCGAGAACGAAGATTCCATTAAGAGCTCCGATCTCCACGTACTCATCAGCTTCCTCCCTGCACAGAGCAACCAGATTATCAGTCAGTAAAAGGCCTCAGACCTCATTCGGGTGCGGGGTCGGACCGCAGGCGAAGTCCTTGCAGAGGCGGGGGCACGCTCTTGGCACAGAAACGCCGGAGGGACTCGGCAGGCCGGGCAGCACCCACGCAGAAGGGTGAACAGTCGACGTTTCAGGCCCAGGCCCTTTGTCAGGACTGGAGAGATAAAGGTGAGAACACAGAGGAAGTTCAAGGTGGTAGGTGAGAGGTGGAACCGGGAGAGAGGGGGATTTCCAGCACCTGCAGGTTTTCTCTTGTTTGTATATACTTCTTACTGTAATTCACAGTTTTTTTATTAGGTACTGCAATGTACCACTGCTATATAACAACAAATCACACAACAGGTGCCGGTGATATTAAACCCAATTCTGCCGATGCTGGAAATCCAGAGAAACACATACCCACAACTAGAAGGACTAGAAGAGCTGAGACGGCCTGTTTCCGTGCTGTAATTGTTAATATGGTTAAATGTTAAAAGGCTGGAGGAACTCAGCTGGTCAGGCAGCATCTACAGAGAGGAATACACAGTCGACGTTTCGGGCCAAGACCCATCTTCAGGACTGGACTGGCAAGGGGGTGGGAGAATTATCCAGAATAAGGAAGCCGGGGGGCAGGGGATGGAGGCTAGCTGGAAGGTGATAGGCGAAGACAGGTTGGAGGGGAAGGAATCTGACAGGAAAGTGGACTGTGGGAGAAAGGGATGGAGGAAGAGCAGCAGGGGGAGATGTTAAGCAAGCGCGAAGAGGGAATAGTACAGGAGGGGTTGGGGGAAGGAATTTCTTTTCATACTGGAAGGAGAAATCGATATTCATGCCATCATGTTACAGGCAGAGGTGTTTGGGTGAAAGTATGGGGGAGGGCAGTGTTAGGGGTAGGTGTTTTTAAAAACAGAGAGTAGTGAGTGCATGGGACACCCAGCCAGGGGTGGTGTTGGAGGCAGATCTCTACTGTCAAAGTACATGAATGTCAGCAAAGCAGCACACACACACACACAAAATGCTGGAGGAACCCAGCAGGCCAGGCAGCGTCGACGTTAATTAACAAACAGTCGACGTTTCAGACCGAGACCCTGCTTCGGGACCGGAGACGGAGGGGGAAATGACACCGGGATAAGGAGGAGTGGGGAGGGCAAGGAGGAGAGATAGAAGGTGACAGGTGAAAACAATACCCCACGCTGGGGGGAAGAACTCAGCAGGCCAGGCAGCACCTGTGGAAAAGAGTAAACACTCGACGTTTCGAAACCAAGACCCTACTTCGGGGCCGGAGACGGAGGGGGAAATGACACCGGGATAAGGAGGAGTGGGGAGGGCAAGGAGGAGAGATAGAAGGTGACAGGTGAAAACAATACTCCACGCTGGGGGGAAGAACTCAGCAGGCCAGGCAGCACCTGTGGAAAAGAGTAAACACTCGACGTTTCGAAACCCAGACCCTACTTCGGGGCTGGAGAGGGAGGGGGAAGGCGCCAGAGTGAAAAGATGGAGGGTGGGGGGGGAAAGAGAAGGGAGGGGGATAGACAGAAGGTGCCGGGTGAAGCCAGGTGGGTCGGAGAGGTAAAGCCAAGGCACTACTGGACGAGGAGCTGTTCTGTCCCACACAAGGCAGCAGTCGAGTGCCACAACCACCCCTTGCTCATCCTCAAACAAAACTAAAGAGCTTAAAGGGTAAGGTGGGCGGGCGGGGGGGGGGGCACATATACCAGTCTGCATGGGGGGAGTGGGGAGGAAATTGGCTGGTGGAAGAGGGTCAAAAGCTTTTAAATTCCTGGGTGTTAACACGTTGGATGAGCTGTCCTAGGCCCTAGCACGGGAACGCAAAGCGTGGCAGAGAAGGGGCCTCTCTGCCCAACACGTCTCTCCCCACTCCGGGGGGGGGGGGGGCGGGCAAGCATCAAAAGATGGCCCCCCAGCTTCTCGCGGGTCTTCCGGCCCTCTGAGCCGCACTCAGCCTGTTTAACCCCAGCCCAATTGCAGGACCATTTACCTGCCAATGCCTGGTGCGTCTCTGGGAACCAGAAGGCGCTCAAACCGGAAGTAGCTCAGAAGAAAGTCGCTCAGGTGATCGATGGTTGGGCCGAGCCGTTCTCTGAGCTCGGCTATCCTGACTTGCCAACGTCTCGTGGCCGACGCGCTGTTCGATTGCGCGGCGTCCCCCCCCCCCCCCACCGAAGGCCTACGCATATCGAACAGCTGATTGGTCATCACCACGGAAACCCGACTGTGATGCGGGGAAGGAGGGAGGGGAGTCTCGTCGCCGGACGCGGTGCGCTGTCCGCTGGAGTTTTTGCCCGCACCGGCTCCCAAGTGGGATCGAGGTCTGCGCGTCTGGTTGCAGAGTTGCTCGCGGAATTCCGGGAAGCCTGTAGCATGCTGCGTGCTCGCTTGCGCCATGAGCTTCACTGATTCCCCTGGCAAATTCGGTCACACCGCTCTACGACCAGTCAGCTGATTGAAAAGTATGCAAGGGCCAAGCATTCAGTGGGAAGGAGAACACGACACCACAATCGAACTGCGCGGCCGGCGACGTCTCCTCGCGTGGCGATGAAACGCTTGCAAGCAGAGATCACCGAGATCGGAGAACAACTTGACCCAACCAACGTACAAACAGCGCCGGGTCACCCTGAGCAGTAACAGCGTCGCGCTAAACCGCCACTGTGGCTCCCAATATTATAAAAAATTGGTTTAACAAATAATGCAGCCTTTAGAAGTATTTAAGTGACTCTGTGACACAGTGGGACATCTGACTACAGAAATGGTATAAAAACAAAAGCCTTTTTTTTTAAAAAAAAAGAAATCTTTATCTGAACAAGCTGGAGGAACTCAGCAGGCCGGGCAGCATCCGTGGAAATGATCAGTCGACGTTTCGGGCCGGAACCCTTGTCAGGACCGCAGGGGGAAGGGGCAGAGGCCCCATAAAGAAGGTGGGGGGAGGGTGGGAAGGAGAAGACTGGTAGGTTCCAGGTGAAAAACTAATAAGGGGAAAGATAAAGGGGTGGGGGAGGGGAAGCAGGGAGAGGATGGGCAGGAAAGGTGAAGGAGGAATAGGGGAAAACACAATGGGTAGTAGAAGGAGGCGGAACCATGAGGGAGGTGATAGGCAGCTGGGGCAGGGGGCGGAGTGATATAGGGATAGGGGAAGGGAAGGGGAGGGAATTACCAGAAGTTGGAGAATTCTATGTTCATACCAAGGGGCTGGAGACTACCTAGACAGTATATGAGGTGTTGCTCCTCCAACCTGAGTTTAGCCTCATCATGGCAGTAGAGGAGGCCAGGTATGGACATATCTGAATGGGAGTGGGAAGCAGAGCTGAAGTGGGTGGCTACTGGGAGATCCTGCCTGTTTTGGCGGACAGAGCGGAGGTGCTCGATGAAGCGGTCCCCCAATCTGCGTCGGGTTTCACCGATGTAGAGGAGGCCGCACGGGGAGCACCAGATGCAATAGATGACCCCAACAGACTCACAAGTGAAGTGTTGCCTCACCTGGAAGGACTGTTTGGGGCCCTGAATGGTGGCAAGAGAGGAGGTGTAGGGACACTTACGCCAGTATTAGCAGAGTATTTTGTGTTTTTGTTTTTATCTGAACGAGATAATTTAACAAAGTCAGAAAAATACTCACCTTGTGAACGCACCACAGTTCCTCAGCAGATCGACCATTGCGACACCAATAAAGCCGTCAACGTTCAGGATGAGATTTGGTTTCTGAAACAAAAGTAGCAGTTACCATTCACCGATGGTCTTAAATTGGGCGTCAACATCCCCGAGCGCCTAACCTGGTCCCAACGTACCGCTGCAGCCATAAAGAAGGCAAGACGGCGGCTGTATTTCATTAGGAGTTTGAGGAGGTTTGGTTTGTCAATGGAAGCACTCGAAAGCTTCTACAGACGTGCCGTGTAGAGCATTCTGACGGGCTGCATCGCCGTCTGGTATGGTGGGGCTGCTGCACCGCACCGAAGGAAGCTGCAGAGAGTTGTAAAATTAGTCAGCTCCATCACGGGCACTGGCCTCCGTAGTATCCAAGACATCGCCAAGGAGCGGTGCCTTATAAAGACGGCGTCCATCATTAACGACCCCCATCACCCAGGACGTGCCCTCTTCTCATTGCAAGGAAGTACAGGAGCCTGAAGACACACACTCAGCGATTCAGGAACAGCTTCTTCCCCTCTGCCATCAGGGAGGAGGTACAGGAGCCTGAAGACACACACTCAACGATTCAGGAACAGCTTCTTCCCCTCTGCCATCAGGGAGGAGGTACAGGAGCCTGAAGACACACACTCAACGATTCAGGAACAGCTTCTTCCCCTCTGCCATCAGGGAGGAGGTACAGGAGCCTGAAGACACACACTCAACGATTCAGGAACAGCTTCTTCCCCTCTGCCATCAGGGAGGAGGTACAGGAGCCTGAAGACACACACCCAACGATTCAGGAACAGCTTCTTCCCCTCTGCCATCAGGGAGGAGGTACAGGAGCCTGAAGACACACACTCAACGATTCAGGAACAGCTCCTTCCCCTCTGCAATCAGGGAGGAGGTACAGGAGTCTGAAGACACACACTCAGCGATTCAGGAACAGCTCCTTCCCCTCTGCCATCAGGGGGGAGGTACAGGAGCCTGAAGACACACACTCAACGATTCAGGAACAGCTTCTTCCCCTCTGCCATCAGGGAGGAGGTACAGGAGCCTGAAGACACACACTCAACGATTCAGGAACGGCTTCTTCCCCTCTGCCATCCGTTTTCTGAATGGACAGTGTTGCTACCTCACTATTTTCTTTTGTTCTCTTTTTGCACTATTTACTTAATTTAAATTATAAATACATATATTTTTTTTCCTTCTTGTAACATATAGTTTTTTTAATATGTATTGCAATGTGCTGCTGCTACAAAACAACAAATTTCATGACATTTGCTGGTGATACTAAGCTTGATTCTGATTTCGTAATTCCCACCTTGCATGACATCTGTCGAGCTCTTGCTCACCTCCGAAGCCCTTTTACATCCTTCCCTGAGATCCCACCTAGTGTTTTTGCTTCCCCCCACCATCCAACTCCCAAAACCAACAGCAGACTTGTAAATATCAGAATCAGAATCAGGTTTATTATCACCAGCATGTGTCATGAAATTTGTTAACTTGGCAGCAGCAGTTCAATGCAATACATAATATAGAAGAAAAAATAATAATAAATAAAATACGAATAATAAATAAATTACAGTACACATAGTTGAATAGATTAAAAATCGTGCAAAAACAGAAATAATATTTATTAAAAAAGTGAGGCCATGTTCACGGGTTCAATGTCCATTAGGAATCGGACGGCAGAGGGGAAGAAGCCGTTCCTGAATCGTTGCGTGTGTGTCTTCAGGCTCCTGTACCTCCTCCCTGATGGCAGAGGGGAAGAAACTGTTCCTGAATTGTTCAGTGTGTGTCTTCAGGCTCCTGTACCTCCTCCCTGATGGCAGAGGGGAAGGAGCTGTTCCTGAATTGTTGAGTGTGTGTCTTCAGGCTCCTGTACCTCCTCCCTGATGGCAGAGGGGAAGGAGCTGTTCCTGAATCGTTGAGTGTGTGTCTTCAGGCTCCTGTACCTCCTACCTGATGGTAACAGTGAGAAAACGGCATGCCCTGTGTGCTGGGGGGTCCTTAATAATGGACGGTGCCTTTCTGAGACACCGCTCCCTGAAGATGTCCTGGGTACTTTGTAGGCTAGTACCCAAGATGGAGCTGACTGAATTTACAACCCTCTGCAGCTTCTTTCAGTCCTACGCAGTAGTTCTCCCCCCCCCCACCCCTATACCAAACAGCCTGTCAGAATGCTCTCCACGGTACATCTATAGAAGTTTTTGAGTGTATTTGTTGACATACCAAATCTCTTCAAACCCCTAATGAAGTATAGTCGTTGTCTTGCCTTCTTTATAACTGCATCGATATGTTGGGACCACGTTAGGTCCTCAGAGATATGACATTTAGGTCCCTTGACCCAAGTTGTTAACGACAAAGACCATAAACAGCTGGGGTACAAGCATCAACCTTTGGGTTCTGCCTCTAGCCACAACCCGTCAGCCCGCTCAAGGCTCACTTATCCCCACTCTTTGGGACCATCAAAATGTAAATCACGGGTCCCAAAAGCAGTTTAGCCGCAGAATCATCTGTGAAAGAAGAAGAACTAAGGGTAGTGTTTCGTGAACTGTCCGAAGGATGTCACTGAGGTTTGCTCAGACCCAAAGAGTGGGAGTAAACTGTGTCAAGGACTCTGTGGTTCGATGTCGACTATTCTGTGCGTTTTTCCCTCATTTTCTTGCTGTCTGCGTGATTTTTTTCCCTGTTTCTATTGGGCACTGGGGGTTTGATGTATTCTTTGTTGGTGGTGTTTCTTTGTTTCGTGGTGTTTCAGGGAGACGGATCTCAGGGTCCGGTACCGCGAACACAGTTTGATAACGAACCCACTCCAAATCGACGGCCAGACAGCGCGCCCGCCGGGTTTCTGTGGACCCAGATTAGCTCCTTACCTTGGAGGTAGTGATCTTCTCCACCTCCAGCGCATAGTCAAGGAGAGGCGTCGCCGGGAAATGCTGCTTCACAAAGTCCTTCAGTATCTGCACTCTCATGTCCGGGTTATTAATCTGCGACCAGGGAAATTTGACTCATCACCACAGCCCACAACACAACAAATATATAGATACATACACACGCAAAGACACAAAAACAGAATTAACTATAAGACCAGAACTTGATCTGAAGGTAATGGTCAGACCACACTTGAAGTCATCATTATGCGCAGTGTCGTATGACATCATCATTATGTGTCGTGTCGTATGACATGGCGATCATGGTCTTTTCATGACCATGATTGCTCTTGGCAATTTTTTTTTTACAGAAGTGGTTTGCCCATTACCTTCTTCTGTGCAGTGTCTTTACAAGCCATCATCATTTAGAGATTGCCCGCCTGGGGTCAGTGGTCGCATCACCAGGACTTGTGATCTGCACCGGCTGCTCGTACGACCATCCACCACCTGACCCCATGGTTTCACCTGACCCTGTTCAGGGGGGCTAAGCAGGTGCTACACCTTGCCCAAGGGTGACCTGCAGGCTAGCAGAGGGAAGGGGCACCTCACACCTCCTTTGGTAGGGACGTACCTCCACCTTAACACCCCAACTCTCGGTGTATTGCAAGCAGATCCAGGTAGCTTATCTTAGGGAGGACGTGCTGGCATTGCAGAGGCTACAGAGGAGGTTCACAAGAATAATTCTGGGAATGAACGGGTTAACGCACGAGGAGCACTTGATGGCCCTGGGTCTGAACTTACTGGAGATTCTAAAGGCTGGTTTATACTTGTGCGTACCACCTTACGCCGTAGCCTACGCGAGTGGGCTACGCTGTTGGGAGCATTTATACTTGTACGTTGGTGTGTCCGCGTCGCTCTGCAATTCGCGCACGTCACGCATGTGCACACACCTGCCCGCGCAAGGCTTCGTGGTCATGGTAGTCTTTCTCGGGGTAAACAAGTTTAAAGCGAGCGTCTTTTTCCGTGAAAGCGAAATGTGTCCTCCATAATTTCGGAGGTCTGTAAAGCTTTATGGAAAGCATTGCACCCAGAGTTCCTTCCCTGCCCTTCAGTCGCCCAATGGGAAGCTATTGCAGCGAAGCAGGAAATGCGATGCTACAAAGTGGACCAATCACAGCTGCTGCGGTCTGTGTTACCGCGACGCGTAGTTACATTTTGGCAGAGGTGCGCGTCAGGCTACGGCATGGGGATCCACATAGGCTCCGCGTAGGGTTCGCGGCTAGATACGGCGTCGATTTGACGTAGAAGTATAAATCAGCCTTAAGAATGAGGAACACACATCAAAGTTGCTGGTGAACGCAGCAGGCTAAGCAGCATCTGTAGGAAGAGGTGCAGTCGACGTTTCAGGCCGAGACCCTTCGTCAGGACCGAATGAGGATTAAGAATGAGGAGTGGGGGTGGATCTCATTGAAACCTACCAAATTTTGAAAGGCCTAGATAGAGTTGATGTGGAGAGGATGTATATTTAAAGCGGAGATTGGTAGGTTCTTGATTAGTGAGGGTGTCAAGGGGTAGGGGTAAGGCAGGAGAATGGGGTTGAGAGGGATAATAAATCAGCCCTGATGGAACAATGGAGCAAACTCGATGGGCTGAATGGTCGAACTAATATATTATGTCTCAGTAGTCCTGTCCTGAGCCAACATAATTCTGGGATTAACAAAGGAAAGTTGTACTGAAAAGATTACTCTCTAACCCTGCCACCTAAAAGACACCAACTGACTGAACCTCCATAACACTCTTGACTACAGAATTCCAAGGATGCGCTGCCCTCTTTCTCAGCTCTGTTCCAAATTACTTTGACACTGGAGATCCATAAGACCACAAGATACAAGAGCAGAATTGGGCCATTTGGTCCATCGTGGCTGATTCATTTTCCCTCTCAGCCCCGATCTCCTGCCCTCTCCCCGTATCCCCTCATGCCCTGACCAATGAGAAATCTATCAACCTCTGCCTTAAATATACCCAATGCTTACGGCAACAAATTCCACAGATTCACCACTCTCTGGCTAAAGAAATTCCTCCTCATCTCCACTCTAAAACACTGCCTTCTCTATCCTGAGGCTGTGTCATAGAAACACAGAAAACCTACAGCACAATACAGGCCCTTCGGCCCACAATGCTGTGCTGAACACCTTACCTTAGAAATTACCTAGGGTTACCCACAGCCCTCTATTTTTCTAAGCTCAATGTACCTGTCCAGGAGTCTCTTAAAAGACCCTATCGTTTCCACCTCCACCACCGTCACCGGCAGCCCATTCCACGTACTCACCACTCTCTGTGTGAAAAACTTACCCCTGACATCTCCTCTGTACCTACTTCCAAGCACTTTGAAACTGTGCCCTCTCATGCTAGCCATTTCAGCCCTGGGGAAAAGCCTCTGACTATCCACACGATCAGTGCCTAACATCATCTTATGCACCTCTATCAGGTCACCTCTCATCCTCCGTTGCTCCAAGGAGAAAAGGCCAAGTTCACTCAACCTATTCTCATAAGGCATGCTCCCCAATCCAGGCAACATCCTTGTAAATCTCCTCTACACCCTTCCTGTGGTTTCCATATCCTTCCTGTAGTGAGGCGACCAGAACTGAGCACAGTACTCCAATTGGGGTCTGACCAGGGTCCTATATAGCTGCAACATTACCTCTCGGCTCTGAAACTCAATCCCACGATTGATGAAGGCCAGTGCACCGTATGCCTTCTTAACCACAGAGTCAACCTGCGCAGCAGCTTTGAGTGTCCTGTAGACTCAGACCCCAAGATCCCTCTGATCCTCCACACTGCCAAGAGTCTTACCATTAATGCTATATTCTGCCATCATATTTTATCCACTAAAATGAACCACCTCACACTTATCTGGGTTGAACTCCATCTGCCACTTCTCAGCCCAGTTTTGCATCCTATCGATGTCCCGCTGTAACTACTGACTGCCCTCCACACTATCCACAACACTTCCAACCTTTGTGTCATCAGCAAAGTTACTAACCCATCCGTCCACTTCCTCATCCAGGTTACAAATCATAAAGAGGAGGGGTCCCAGAACAGATCCCTGATGCACACCACTGGTCACTGGCCTCCATGCAGAATATGACCTGTCTACAACCACTCTTTGCCTTCTGTGGGCAAGCCAGTTCTGGATCCACAAAGCAATGTTCCCTTGGATCCCATGCCTCCTTACTTTCTCAATAAGCCTTGCATGGGGTACCTTATCAAATGCCTTTCTGAAATCCATATACACTACGTATACACTTTTTCTTTTAACCGTGCCCATGGTCTGTTCTTTATCAAATTACGGTATTGCTGGCATTGTTGTAACTATGTTATAATTATGTGGTTTTTGTCAGTTTTTCAGTTTTGGTTTGTCTTGTGTTTCTGTGATATCATTCTGGAGGAACATTGCATCATTTCTTAATGCATGCATTACTAAATGACAATAAAAGAGGACTGCATGTCCTTATAATCTAATCTACTGCTATACCATCAATGTATTTCGTCACATCCTTGAAAAATTCAATCAGGCTCGTAAGGCATAATCTGCCTTTGACAAAGCCATGCTGACTATTCCTAATCATATTATGTCTCTCCAAAAGTTCATAAATCCTGCCTCTCAGGATTTATGCCTCCTCCGGTCTTAGATTCCCCCTCCATAGGGAACATCTTCTCCACATCAACTCTATCAAGAGCTTTCACCATTCGATAGGTTTCAATGAGGTCACCCCTCATTCTTCTGAATTCCAGTGAACACAGGCCCAGAGCCATCAAATGCTCTTCATATGACAAGCCTTTCAATGACTGGAATAACTTTCCTGAACCTCCTTTGAACCCTCTCCAGTTTCAGCACATCTGTTCCAAGATGAGGGGCCCCAAACCTGCTCACAATACTCCAAGTGAGGCCTCACCAGTGCTTTATAAAGCCTCAACATTACATCCCTGCATTTACATTCTGCTCTTCTCAAAATAAGTGTTGACACTGCATTTGCCTTCTGCACCACCGACTCAACCTGCAAATTAATCTTCAGGGAATCCTGCACAAGGACTCCGAAGTCACTTTGCGCCTCAGATTTTAACATTTTCTCTCCATTTAGAAAATAGTTCACGATTCTTCTTCTTCAACCCGAAGTGCATGACCTTACACTTCCCGGCACTCTTGTCCATCTGCCATTTCTTTGTCCGTTGCTGCATCCAGGCACAAGACCAAGGCAAACCACAGGTGGATAGGGTAGTTAAGAAAGCTTATGGGGTGTTAGCTTTCATAAGTTGAGGGATAGAGTTTAAGAGTCGCGATGTAATGATGCAGCTCTATGAAACTCTGGTTAGGCTACACTTGGAGTACTGTGTCCAGTTCTGGTCACCTCACTATAGGAGGGATGTGGAAGCACTGGAAAGGGTACAGAGGAAATTTACCAGGATGCTGCCTGGTTTAGAGAGTATGCATTATGATCAGAGATTAAGGGAGCTGGGGCTTTACTCTTTGGAGAGGAGGATGAGAGGAGATATAATAGAGGTGTACAAGATAATAAGAGGAATAGATAGAGTGGATAGCCAGCGCCTCTTCCCCAGCGCACCACTGCTCAATACAAGAGGACATGGCTTTAAGGTGAGGGGTGGGAAGTTCAAGGGGGATATTAGAGGAAGGTTTTTTACTCAGAGAGTGGTTGGTGCGTGGAATACACTGCCTGAGTCAGTGGTGGAGGCAGATACACTGGTGAAGTTTAAGAGACTACTAGACAGGTATATGGAGGAATTTAAGCTGGGGGCTTATATGGGAGGCAGGGTTTGAGGGTCGGCACAACATTGTGGGCCAAAGGGCCTGTCTGTACTGTGCTGTACTATTCTATGTTGCTGTATGTTAAACCTGCAATTGTCCTGTCAAATCCCGTGCAAACTTTGAATATTTCATCTGAACATCGAGAGTGTATGCCCTGCCTGACTTGTCTTGTTACAGGTGGCAACTCTACCTTGCCAGGAGTCAATCCCACAAGCCTTTACTGTGCTCTTTACTGCTTTCATGTACGCTTTAGTTGGGAGACGGCACCTGCGCACAATACTCCTGATACAGTTCCAACGGGACCCTACGTAATTACAGCATGGAGTCTGTTGTACACAAACTCCTTGCAATAAACCACACACACTTCTGTCTTTCCTCCAAACTCGCCCTGGTTTGGAGGTTTGCGTGCCTCAATGACTGGTCAAGTGGTCCACCAGTCCTCCAGGTTTTTTTTGGGGTGGGGGTGGTTCAGGTCAGGGCTAACAACCCTGACTGGTCAATCAAAACTGTTACAGAAACTAGGATTAAATCAGTGACTTTAGAAGCCTATTCCACTCTGCGTCTATATCCTGAGGCCGTGACTCTCCCAGCATGGGAAACATCCTTTCCACATCTACTCTGTCTCAGTCTTTTAATGTTCGAAAGGTTTTAATGAGATCCCCCCCCTCATCCTTCTAAATTCCAGCGAGTACAGACCCATCAAACGTTCCTCGTTTGGTAACCCTTTCATTCCTGGACTCATCCTTGTGAACCACCTCTGGACCCTCTCCAACGCCAGCACATCTTTTCTAAGATGAGGAGCCCAAAACTCAAGGTGAGGCCTCACCAGGGCCTTATAAAGCCTCAGCATCATATCCTTGCTCTTGTATTCGAGACCTCCTGAAATGAACGCTAACATGGTATTTGCCTTCCTCACCAATGACTCAACTTGCAAGCTAAACTTTAGGGAGTTCGGCACAAGGACTCCCAAGTCCCTTTGCACCTCAGATTTTTGGATTTTCTCCCTGTTTAGAAAATAGTCTGCACATTTATTTCTAATACCAAAGTGCACGACCGTGCATTGTGATGACAGAATTGTCCTTTGACCTTTAGCAAACAAAATGTCATGTAATATTGGGTGAACAGGCCTTCTTCCTCCACAGCATGTCTCATTTCATTGAATAGACCACATCTGTATGCACCAGCTTCAGTCTCTCTCCAGTGGCATTGCTCACAGTTTCCTTACAGGCAGTGGCGAGATTAACCTACTCTTCGATCCAGCCCTTTCCTTGTCCATAGCCCCCTATTCTTCTGCCATCTGTGTTCTTCTTAAAATGCCCCTAACGAATCTGGCTCTGACGCCACCCCTGGGCAGCACCTTCCACACACCCACCCCCCTGTGTGTAAAGGACTTACCCCTGACGTCCCGCCCCATACTCTACGCCAATCACCTTAAAAATTATGCCCCCCACTCCCACTTTCTATCGTGCAGTTCCACCTCGGGAAGAAGTCTATGGCTGTTCACTCGATCTGTGCCTCTTATCATCTTGTACTCCTCTATCAAGTCACCCTCACCCTCCTTCGCTCCAAGGACAAAAGCCCCAGCTCCCTCAGCCTGTCCTCATAATCCAGGCCGCATCCCGGTACGCCTCCTCCCCTCTGCACCCTTTCTGAATCCTCCACGTCCTTCTGGTGATGAGGCGACAGGACGGGCCACAACTCCTCGGGCACCCTGCACGTGCCCCCCCAGGATTTCTAGCGTCTACGCCGGAACTCGCCGACCTCACCTGCGCCCGCGTTAGAACTCACCGACTTCACCCGGTGTCCAATCCCCATGATCAGCCTCCCTTCCTTCTTCATCTTGTTGACAAAGTCCATCGCAATGAGGCTGCTGTCGAAGGCCTTGCTGAACTGCTTGGCCGCCGCGTCCAGCGCGCCTCCGAACCGGTCACCCTGCAGGAGCGGAAACAGATCCAGGTCACGGGTGGCGCATTAGCTCGGGGGGTGGGGGCGCCTGTCCCTGCACTGGGACTCGGCAGCTTTTCAACTAATTGTGGGGCGGCGGGGCAGAGATAAGTCTCTACCACAGGAGGCGTTCATTTATTATCAAGGTACACCACGCTGAGATTCTCCTTTTCCAGATAGTCACGAAACCACGAGGAAGAAAAAAGAACAGCAACACTATTATCACCCCCTCCAAAAAACAAGGGCAGAGGCCCCCAAAATACCCCTCTCCCTGCGCAAAAAAAAACACTCAACATGAACATTGATCCCGCGCCCCCCCCCGCCCCCGGTGAATGAAACACGGAAAGAACATCGGGCTCCAATTACTCCCTCTTCCTGCACAAAGAAACCCACAGAAAAAACACCACAAGAACATCGGCCCACCCCAATCCCCTTCCCACCCCCACAAAAGAAAATGAGAAAGAACAGGCAAAAAGCACAGAATATAAAAAAAACTATAGGACTGAAAAAAAAAAGTCCACAGATCACAGTCCAAATTCATATGCAATTGTAGAAAACCTCGATAACATCCTCCTTCTCTCCGCTAGCCTGTAGGTCACCCTTTGGCTGAGATGGTGCAAGGCTTTTGAAAAGGAAGCTCGGGACCTTCTGGTACTTTTTGGCGGGCTGCAACCACAACGACCTTCCAGGCATTGGGCAAATGCCAATAAAGAGAAGCGAGGTGCAAGTGGAGTGGCCATTGTTGGAGTGGATAGCCTTAGAGCGGTCAGGCTTTGGCGAGAACGGACGGATGTTCTGAGTAAGTTTCCAGAAAGTTTTCTCTTTCTTTGTCTATGGGTGAAAAGTCAGTGCATTGAGAAAGGGTCCAGAGTTAGTGGCTCACTCTTTGTGTGAGATGTAGGGAGTCTGGGAGACCCCCAGTCTCCCAGATAACTGCATCTGCAGCTCCTTAGAGACTGCCTTAAGGGAACTGGCTCTGCAGCTCAATGCCCTTCGGCTCATACGGGAGGATGAGGAGGTGATAGGTTGGAGCTACAAGGAGGGAGTCACCCCTAACGTTGCAGGAAGAAGGTAGCTGGGTGACAGTCAGGAGAGGGAAAGGGGTCAGGCAGCCAGTGCAGAGCACCCCCTGTGACCGACATCCTCAATAACAAGTGTACCGTTTTGGATACTGTCGGGGGGTCCACAAAGGGAAAGCCACGGTGATGGAATCTCTTACTCAGAGTCTGCTTCTGTGGCTCAGAAGGGCGGAGTGGGGAAGAGAAGAGAAGTGCAGAGGATTCCATAGTTAGAGGAGATAGCAAAGGAACAGCCCTCTTCAGGTCATGCCATAGCACCTCAATTGGGTTAAGGTCTGGGCATTTGAAAACATGATTTTTATTTTCTTTTTAAACCATCCAGTTGTTTATTTACTCTTCTTTCAGATCATTGTATTGCTGCATCATCAACTTCTATTAAGCTTCCCTGACATCCTCCTGTAAAATGTCCTGATCCGATTTTGAGTTCATTGTTCCCTCAACAATTGCAAGCTCTCCAGGCCCTGAGGGCAGCAAAGCAGCCCCAAACCATGATGCTCTTTTCGCCATGCTTCACGGTTGGGGTGAGGTTTTGGTGTTTGATGTGCAGTGCCCCTTTCCCCTCCAAACACAGCACTTCTGCAAAAAGTTCAACCTTTTTTCCCCATCCGTCCACAGAGCATTGTCCCAGAAGCATTGTGGAACATCCACGTGGTCTTTTGCAAACTCGAGACATGCAGCAATTTTTGATTCGGAGAGCACCGTGGTGTCCTTCCGTGAACACGATTCTATAGAAACCATAGAAAAACTACAGTACAGAAACAGGCCTTTTTGGCCCTTCTTGGCTGTGCCAAACCATTTTCTGCCTCGTCCCACTGACCTGCACACGGACCATATCCCTCCATACACCTCCCATCCATGTACCTGTCCAATTTATTCTTAAATGTGAAAAAAGAACCCGCATTTACCACCTCGTCTGGCAGCTCATTCCATACTCCCACCACTCTCTGTCTGAAGAAGCCCCTCCTAACATTCCCTTTAAACTTTTCCCCCCTCACACTTAACCCATGTCCTCTGGTTTTTTTCTCCCCTTGCCTCAGTGGAAAAAGCCTGCTTGCATTCACTCTATCTATACCCATCATAATTTTATATACCTCTATCAAATCTCCCCTCATTCTTCTACGCTCCAGGGAATAAAGTCCTAACCTATTCAACCTTTCTCTGTAACTGAGTTTCTCAAGTCCTGGCAACATCCTTGTAAACCTTCTCTGCACTCTTTCAACCTTATTTATATCCTTCCTGTAATTTGGTGACCAAAACTGAACACAATACTCCAGATTCGGCCTCACCAATGCCTTATACAACCTCATCATAACATTCCAGCTCTTATACTCAATACTTTGATTAATAAAGGCCAATATACCAAAAGCTCTCTTTACGACCCTATCTACCTGTGACAACACTTTTAGGGAATTATGTATCTGTATTCCCAGATCCCTCTGTTCCACTGCACTCCTCAGTGCCTTACCATTAACCCTGTATGTTTTACCTCGGTTTGTCCTTCCAACGTGCAATACCTCACACTTGTCTGTATTAAACTCCATCTGTGAGGAGGGGAGACGGAGAGGAGGGGAGACGGAGACGGGCTCATGTGGAGCGTCTGGTCGACCACCGTTGTTGGTCCTAGGCAGCCAGTCGAGGTGGTCCGAGGGGTCGCAGTGTGAAGAAGAAGGGTCCTGAGCTCCAACTGTTTGTGCACGAAGCGATTGAACTTTGATAAGTGTGGCACCTCTTATTTTCCTTTTATATTTATTCTCTATTAATTATATAGCTCCAGTAATATCTATAAACAGTAAATCATTTAATCGTATCTGGTGTACTGTCTGTTATTTGAGTGGGGTGGGGTACATCACACAGCATCCACACAAACTATTACCCAGTTTGGCGGGGCCGAGGGCTGTCTCCCTAGACGACAGCGAGCCGAGCGACCCTGAGGCTGGCCGGGGGGGGCGGGCTACATGTAGAATGCATTACCCCAGAGGTTCACACACTTCTTTGAACCTAGACTGTGATTGCTCAAATGGCGTACTCAGTATTAATGAGAAGTACTATTGTTTCTTCTCCATGGATTGTCACCTTGTCGCGGTGGAGAAGCTTGTGTGGTCCTGTGATCCCAAGAGTGATGCTGTCTGGAGCTATGCTCCTGGTAGGGTCACCCATGGCAGTAAGGTCGAGGGTGAGGTCCCTGACAAAAAACAATCCAACCAAGACCTCAACGGTGGAACAGGTGGACGAAGTTACTTCAAACTCAACGGCTGTGAAGGCGGATGAAGGCTGCAACAAATCCATCAGATCCAATCGCCGTGGTTTCCACGCCGTTGGAATCAGTTGGTTGATTTGTGAAGTATCGTGTGCTTCTTGGAGTGCAACATCAAGTACACGTTAAACAAATACACGCACAGGCATCTTCACTCTGTACGGAACGAAGACCAACACCCTCGGCCTTGAGGGAGAGCCACGACGAATATTGTTTGTATGTTATTAGTTTACGCAGATTGTGTCTATTATTGTGACTTAGATGAAGATCAGACCACACTATAGGAGTAATTAATACAGAAAAACAGGTAATTGCAAAGGGTTCACAAACTTTCTCCCAACTGTATATCATCAGCCAATCATGTGGCAGCAACTCAATGTGTAAAGGCACGCAGACATGGACAAGAGGTTCAGTTGTTGTTCAGACCAAACATCAGACTGGGGAAGAAATGTGATCCAAGTGACTATGACCATGGAATGATTGTCGGTGCCAGACGGGGTGGTTTGAGTATCTTGGAAACTGCTGAACCTTCCGGAATTTTCACGCACAACACTCTCCAGAGCGGGGGTTCCCGACCTCTCCTGATGTCACGGACCAACGCCATTAAGCATGGGGTCCGTGGAACCCGTTTTCTGGAGTTTACAGAGAATGGCGTGGCAAAACCAAAACCTTCCAGTGAGCGGCAGCTCTGCGATAGCGAGAGCGGTCAGAGGAGAATAGGCAGTGTTACATACCTCAAGGAGATCTTGTGAGAATGATGTAATGGTCTTTTGGAGGTCACCTGATGTAATCTTCCCACCGATGTGAGGTCACGTGATGACATGTCCACCACGGGTATATAAGGGAAGACTTCAGATGACGCAGTTAGTTTTTAGTTTTCCAGCTAGAACGTTAGTGTGTCTCCGTTTCTGTTGCATATTTGTTTTTATGACGCAGTTTCATTTTTAAAACGGAGTGTTACGTTCTGTTGCAAGGTACAATAGTGCTGGATTGGCAATTTCTGCTAGATGTGTTGATGTACCTTTTTCCAGTAGTATTGGAGAGTGAAGACTTCATCGAAGTACAGGATATGAAGGATTAAGAGAAGTCGGGAGCGTTTGGCAGTTTAATAAAGGATCGACCTTATTGAGTCCTCGTTGAAGAAGTAGCGACCTGCATTGAGGATAACTCTTGCCGAAAGAGCAAGGAGTTCATGCGGGATTTGCTCTCTAGAAGAATTTAAGGTCAGTTGTTTTAAGCTGTTTATTTCCTTCATCATGAATCCTAAGGAAAGTCGCGTCTATGAAGAAATCCTTCTCCAGAGAAGTCTCTCCCAATTGAACGTATAAATCTGTTGGACTTTCGAATTTACCATTTTAAGAACTGTTTTCGCATTTAACGCTTTAAGAACCAGTAGCGAGTGACGATTTGTTGAATGGCCGCATAGCGGTTAATTTCTGGTTAAGGTTTTCGTTTGGTCTGTCTTTATCCGTGTTTAATAAATGCTTGGTTGTTTTGGTTGTCTCGATTGATATTCATTGTTGCCGGTTACGTAACAGCAGTTATTTGAAAAATGACATAGAGCAGGTATCGCTCAGTGCAGCAGCTCGGACACATGCCAACACTGAGCTTTGTATGTCCACCTTACGACTTTACTATTCGGACAGACCTAGGTCCTGTACCAACTAGTTTTAAAAAAAAAAACAGAAAAGCAAAGAACGAGGAAGGCACGCAGGTTAAAACCTCGGCGCAGCGCGCGCCCGTGCTGGTTCGAGGTAATGCTAAATGACTCACGATGGTCAGAAGGCCGGACGTGAGGCTGGAGATCAGGTCCTTCCCTGCCCGGGCGCACACGATGGTGTTGTGAGCCCCGGAGACGGCTGGCCCGTGGTCTGCCGTCACCATCAGGCACATCTCGATGAACTGACAGGCGTGCTTCGGCAACCTTGAAGGAAAGGCAAGGCAAGATTAGTACCCCACACGGGCAAGGAGCAAAAAAAAAAAAAAAACAGTAGAAGCTTTTTGTGTGATGCATGGCTCTGGGGTTGAACACCAAATGGGGTTTTTTTTCCCCTCACTTTTACTTGCTTAGTAGGGTCTTTTTTTCTTTTTTTTCTTTTTTTTGTCACCAAAACTTTTTCGATCTTTAAAACAATGTTTTTTTTTGAGACATTGTAAGAGTTGCCTACTTCGATGTACGCTAATTTTGGATAATAATAAAAAGATTTGAAAAGCAAGATAGAAGGAAAGAAAAAGAACAGCTCTTGGATGAATTTATTTTGCGTTTGTAATGCCCTTAAAACCAGCAGATCTGAGCTGGAGGAACGCAGCAGGTTAGGCACTATCTACACAGAGGACTAAGCAGTCACCATTTTGGGCAGAGACCCTTCTTCATTCTCCTGATGAAGGGCTTGATACGTTGACTGCTCATTCCTCTCCATAGATGTTGCCTGACCTGCTGAGATCACCAAAACAAAGGAGCTGGTTGTGGACGACAGGAGGAGTGCAGACGGGCTAACCCCTATTGACATCAACGGATCTGGGGTTGAGAGGGGGAACAGCTTTGAGTTCCTCGGCATCCACATCACTGGGGATCTCACGTGGTCTGTACACACTGGCTGGGTGGTGAAAAAGGCACAACAGAGCCTCTTTCACCTCAGACGGTTGAGGAAATTTGGTCTGGGCCCCAAAATCCTAAGAACTTTCTACAGTGGCACAATTGAGAGCATCCTGACTGGCTGCATCACTGCCTGGTATGGGAACTGTACCTCCCTCAATTACAGGATTCTGCAGAGAGTGGTGTGGACAGCACAGTGCATCTGTAGATGTGAACTTCCCACTACTTAGGACATTTTACAAAGACATCCACTCTATTTGTTTCCTCTAGTCCTAGACTCCCCAACTACAGGAGACATCCTCTCCACACCCACTTTATCTGTGCCCTCTGGTCCTAGGCTCCCCCAGTAAAGGGAACATCCTCTCCACATCCACTCTATCTGTGTCCTCTGGTCCTAGACTCCCCCCACTATAGGAAACATCCTCCCAACATCCACTCTATCTGTGCCCTCTGGTCCTAGACTCCCCCACTATAGGAAACATCCTCTCCACATCCACTCTATCTGTGTCCTCTGGTCCTAGACTCCCCCACTATAGGAAACATCCTCTCCACATCCACTCTCTGTGCCCTCTGGTCCTAGACTCCCCCACTATAGGAAACATCCTCTCCACATCCACTCTATCTGTGTCCTCTGGTCCTAGACTCCCCCACTATAGGAAACATCCTCTCCACATCCACTCCATCTGTGCCCTCTGATCCTGGACTCCCCCACTACAGGAAACATCCTCTCCACATCCACTCTATCTGTGACCTCTGGTCCTAGACTCCCCACTATAGGAAACATCCTCTCCACATCCACTCTGTGCCCTCTAGTCCTAGACTCCCCCACCATAGGAAACATCCTCTCCACATCCACTCTATCTGTGTCCTCTGGTCCTAGACTCCCCACTATAGGAAGCATCTTCTCACATCCACTCTACCTGTGTCCTCTGGTCCTAGACTCCCCCACTATAGGAAACATCCTCTCCACATCCACTCTATCTGTGTCCTCTGGTCCGAGACTCCCCCACTATAGGAAACGTCCTCTCCACATCCACTCTATCTGTGTCCTCTGGTCCTAGACTCCCCCACTACAGGAAACATCTTCTCCACATCCACTCTATCTGTGTCCTCTGGTCCTAGACTCCCCCACTATAGGAAACGTCCTCTCCACATCCACTCTATCTGTGTCCTCTGGTCCTAGACTCCCCCACTACAGGAAACATCTTCTCCACATCCACTCTATCTGTGCCCTCTGGTCCGGGACTCCCCCACTATAGGAAACATCCTCTCCACATCCACTCTACATTTCAGTGTTTGAGAGGTTCGAGGAGGTAAGGAGGAACCATCAGGAAGCAGTAATCTATTTCAGCCTAGGGAAATGTGCGGCCCACTTGGCGTACCTCGTCTGCTGGCTGCAGTCCCTTGTCGACACCTGTCCTGTTTGTAACCAATGATGCAGGTCTTGTTTTTAAAACGAGAGACTGATATCTATTTTGAGCCCCTGCTGTCAAAAAGTGTGTCATATCCTGCTGAGTACGTCTGTACTGTGGTTAGTCCTGCTGGGTGGAACGGCCATATTGTGCTCCTATTTCTTATGTTACATAGTGAAATTTAACCCTTCACTCTCTCCCTTTTTGTTCCTCGAATCTTCCACGCAGCACCTTTGGACAAGGAGGGGGAGAAAATAACCGCAGTTTTATTGTCCTTAGCGTCCCCAATAAAAGAGGGGTTTACCACTTCACTGCCTGCATTAGCGGGCACGTTTTATCACGGGAGGGTGGAGAAGAGGCTTACGAGGATGCTGCTTGGATTAATTAGAGGGCAGGTGCTGTACCTAGAGGGTGCGGGAGGTTCGCTAGGATTCTGTCTGGAATAGCGGGCACGTTGGACAAACTTGGGTTGTTTTCCCCGGAGAGGTGGAGGCTGAGGAGAGATCTGATACAGGTTATGACAGGCACACACAGAGTGGACAGAGAGCATCTCTCCCCCACCGCCCCCTCCCCAAGGGTTGAAACGTCTAGTACCAGAGGGCATGCTTTTAAGGTGAGAGGGGCTAATTTCAAAGGGGCTGTAAGGGGCAAGTTTTTTTTTATATTACACAGAGAGTGGTGGATGCCTGGAATGTGTAGCGAGGCAGGTTAGGAAGGTTCAATCGTTAGGCATTAATATCGAAGTAGTGAAATGGATTCAGCAACACTTTCAGTACGCTGAATGAACTCAGCAGGTCGGGCAGCATCAGTTAGAAACGGTGAGT